>NC_053391.1:160380766-160483639 GCF_905171765.1 Bufo bufo
TCGAACAATCAAGCGTTTCATTCAAAATAGTCAACAGGGTCGCAAGAAGCGTGTGGAAAAACCAAGGCGCAAAATAACTGCCCATGAACTGAGAAAAGTCAAGCGTGCAGCTGCCAAGATGCCACTTGCCACCAGTTTGGCCATATTTCAGAGCTGCAACATCACTGGAGTGCCCAAAAGCACAAGGTGTGCAATACTCAGAGACATGGCCAAGGTAAGAAAGGCTGAAAGACGACCACCACTGAACAAGACACACAAGCTGAAACGACAAGACTGGGCCAAGAAATATCTCAAGACTGATTTTTCTAAGGTTTTATGGACTGATGAAATGAGAGTGAGTCTTGATGGGCCAGATGGATGGGCCCGTGGCTGGATTGGTAAAGGGCAGAGAGCTCCAGTCCGACTCAGACGCCAGCAAGGTGGAGGTGGAGTACTGGTTTGGGCTGGTATCATCAAAGATGAGCTTGTGGGGCCTTTTCGGGTTGAGGATGGAGTCAAGCTCAACTCCCAGTCCTACTGCCAGTTTCTGGAAGACACTATCTTCAAGCAGTGGTACAGGAAGAAGTCTGCATCCTTCAAGAAAAACATGATTTTCATGCAGGACAATGCTCCATCACACGCGTCCAAGTACTCCACAGCGTGGCTGGCAAGAAAGGGTATAAAAGAAGAAAATCTAATGACATGGCCTCCTTGTTCACCTGATCTGAACCCCATTGAGAACCTGTGGTCCATCATCAAATGTGAGATTTACAAGGAGGGAAAACAGTACACCTCTCTGAACAGTGTCTGGGAGGCTGTGGTTGCTGCTGCACGCAATGTTGATGGTGAACAGATCAAAACACTGACAGAATCCATGGATGGCAGGCTTTTGAGTGTCCTTGCAAAGAAAGGTGGCTATATTGGTCACTGATTTGTTTTTGTTTTGTTTTTGAATGTCAGAAATGTATATTTGTGAATGTTGAGATGTTATATTGGTTTCACTGGTAAAAATAAATAATTGAAATGGGTATATATTTGTTTTTTGTTAAGTTGCCTAATAATTATGCACAGTAATAGTCACCTGCACACACACATATCTCCCTAAAATAGCTAAAACTAAAAACAAACTAAAAACTACTTCCAAAAATATTCAGCTTTGATATTAATGAGTTTTTTGTGTTCATTGAGAACATGGTTGTTGTTCAATAATAAAATTAATCCTCAAAAATACAACTTGCCTAATAATTCTGCACTCCCTGTATATCGATAATCCTGGTGACAGAATCCCTTTAAGGTCTAGTGTAATGTTTCCACAGTCACAGATGGTTTGGGGAGCAATCTCATCTGCTGGTGTTTGTCCACCGAGCTCTATCAGATCCATTGGTATGTCGTCAAGAAGAGGAGTGACACCAGACCCAACAATGCATATAAGATGAAGGCCAATATCAAAGCAACCTGTGCTTCCACAACACCTCAGCAGTGCCACAGACTGATTGCCTCCAGGCCACACCACATTGATGCAGTAATTCATGCAAAAGGAGCCCTGAGCAAGTATTGACTGCAAATACTGTACATACTTTTCAGTAGGCCAACATTTCTGTAATAAAAAGGAGTTTTTTAAATTGGTCTTGTATAATATTCTAGTTTTCTGAGATATTAACTTTTAGGTTTTCATTAGCTGTAAGCCATAGACATCAACATTAAAAGACATAAACACTTGAAATAGATCACTCTGTGTGTAATGAATCTATATAATATATGAGTATCACTTTTTGATTTAATTACTGAAATACATTTTTGGGGACATTTTAATTTATTGAGATGCATTACTATATATATGGACATTATATACTAGCACTACAGGAGACATTATACTGGCACTACAAGGGGATAGTATAATATACTAGCACTACAGGGGATTATATAGTGGCACATCAGGGAGGAGCATTATACACTCACCTAAAGAATTATTAGGAACACCATACTAATACGGTGTTGGACCCCCTTTTGCCTTCAGAACTGCCTTAATTCTACGTGGCATTGATTCAACAAGGTGCTGATAGCATTCTTTAGAAATGTTGGCCCATATTGATAGGATAGCATCTTGCAGTTGATGGAGATTTGAGGGATGCACATCCAGGGCACAAAGCTCCCGTTCCACCACATCCCAAAGATGCTCTATTGGGTTGAGATCTGGTGACTGTGGGGGCCATTTTAGTACAGTGAACTCATTGTCATGTTCAAGAAACCAATTTGAAATGATTCGAGCTTTGTGACATGGTGCATTATCCTGCTGGAAGTAGCCATCAGAGGATGGACACATGTTCTCATTCTGTTTATGCCAAATTCAGACTCTACCATTTGAATGTCTCAACAGAAATCGAGACTCATTAGACCAGGCAACATTTTTCCAGTCTTCAACAGTCCAATTTTGGTGAGCTCGTGCAAATTGTAGCCTCTTTTTCCTATTTGTAGTGGAGATGAGTGGTACCCGGTGGGGTCTTCTGCTGTTGTAGCCCATCCGCCTCAAGGTTGTGCGTGTTGTGGCTTCACAAATGTTTTGCTGCATACCTCGGTTGTAACGAGTGGTTATTTCAGTCAACGTTGCTCTTCTATCAGCTTGAATCAGTCGGTCCATTCTCCTCTGACCTCTAGCATCCACAAGGCATTTTTGCCCACAGGACTGCCGCATACTGGATGTTTTTCCCTTTTCACACCATTCTTTGTAAACCCTAGAAATGGTTGTGCGTGAAAATCCCAGTAACTGAGCAGATTGTGAAATACTCAGACCGGCCCGTCTGGCACCAACAACCATGCCACGCTCAAAATTGCTTTCTTTCCCATTCTGACATTTAGTTTGGAGTTCAGGAGATTGTCTTGACCAGGACCGCACCCCTAAATGCATTGAAACAACTGCCATGTGATTGGTTGACTAGATAATTGCATTAATGAGAAATAGAACAGGTGTTCCTAATAATTCTTTAGGTGAGTGTATATTATATACTGGCATTATACGTGAAGTGAGCATTTTATACTGGCACTACAGGGGGAGCATTATGTTTTGGCACTAGGGATGAGCAGACCGCTGAATGTCCGGGTTCGAGGGGTTTGGTCGAACTTTGGTTCAAAGTACGGTTCGGGTTCTGAACTTGACCACGAACAACAAACCCCATTGAAGTCAATGGGGACCCAAACTTTGGGGCACTAAAATGGCTATTAAAAAGTCATAGAAAGGGCTAAAGGGCTACAAACAGCTCCAAAGTGGGCGTAAGAGCAGTTATATTGCACTGCAAACAAATGTGAATAGGGAAATTACTTAAAATAATATAAAATACATAAAAATAAAAAAGAACAATCTTGAACCAAGAGGCGGAGGTCCAGGTGGAGTAGGAAGTTGAGGAGGCTGTGGACACGGCGTTGTAGGTGGAAGAGGCGGAGAAGGTGGAGAAAGAAGCCAACACTCTTTCGGTTTTGTTTTGTTTTTTCAATCCAGCATCAGTGACTGTGTTTGTATACTATAGGAAAAGGCGCTGACCTCTCAGGTGGCCGGGACCATGGGGGCACACATGGAGTAAAAAAGTCAAGTGGGGAAATTAAAGCCTGGGCAAAGTGACTTCAAAAAATTATATCTAGAAAACCATCCACCTTATTTTTTTGTAAAAAAATAAATAAATACATAGGAGGTCAATTATCAAACTGGTATAAAGTAAAACTGGCTTAGTTGACCATAGCAACCAGTTAGCTGTTAGCCCAGCTCCCCATACCTGCGATTTTGTCCCCACATGCAGGTACAGTCGCCGGGCTTCTTCACTCCTTCCTGCCGCTGCACGCCGTGCTGATAGGGGTGGGCAGCGGGGTTCTTAGCTGTGGTTTGCATTCTTGCCACTAGGATTTTTCTCTTGGCTCTGAGCAGAGCTTGCACTCTGGCTCAGAGCTCCCTTGTGTGTATTTAGGGTGTGTGCGGGCATGTCTCCTCCCTTTGTGAGGCAGCCTGCGCATGCCCTCCATCTTCCCCTGCCTATAGCTGGTCTGCAGGAGGAATTTAAAAGCACCTTGTCTAGTTTCCTGATTGAGTGAAGGTGTTCTGTTGGTTCTTGTCATTCTGTGTACCGGATTTTGGATTATGTTTTATGGACTTTGCCTGATTGCTGCCTGCCCTGACCTTGGTCTACGTTTATGGATTTTGCCTGACTGCCGCCTGCCCTGACTTCTGCCTTCGTATCCTGACTACGCTTTTGTCTTATCAGCCTCTGGCCTCCCATCATCCACTGGGTGTATTGTGTCACCTGGAAGTCAGTCCAGTGGGTTCACACTGTGGTCCCGATTCCTTTGTGTCTAATTCCTGATACACCCCTCGGGAAAGTCTCTGCTCACCATCAGAGGTATCGAGGAACGATAGAGGTGTGCTTAGACATTGTTCTTAGAGGGAGTTGGTCACGTGGGGCTAGTCATAACAATTGACAACTAAGCCAGTTCTACTTTACACTAGTTTAATAAATGACCCCCATTGAATAGTAGCAATTCTACTTTGTGCTATACAATTTCCTAGTTTCAAGAGAGACAGACTACCAGGGATATGCTGTCTAATTTAGGTTCTTAGATAATGTAGTCTTATATAGTATGTCTTATGCAACCCAGTATAAGGCTGAATCAACCTTTAGTTAGAATTGGCAAAAACACTTGACAACAGTCAGGCCTAGACACATTGGGAGAGATTAATCAAAACCGGTAAAGGAAAACTGACCCAGTTGCCAAAAGTAACCAATCAAATTCCATCTTTAAGTTTCCAAAGGAGGTTTGAAAAATGAAAGGTGGAATCTGATTGGTTGCTATGGCCAATTAACCACCTCCGGACCGCCTAACGCAGATTCGCGTTCCGGAGGTGGCAGCGCTGCGCACAGTCACGCATATACGCGTCATCTCGCGAGACGCGAGATTTCGCTCCAAGCCGGCCCGCGCATGCGCATCGCGGGCCGGCAAAAGTTAAAGAACAAGTTCGTCACCAGCCTGCCAGCAACGATCATTGGCTGGCAGGCTGGCGATTTTTAAAAAATCCAATCACAAGCCATATAACAGATCATATTAGTAAATATGATCTGTTATATGGCTTCTCTGCTCCTGTGCTGGTCCTTTTCGTCGGTTGGATCCAGCACAGGAGCAGACTGAACTGTGAGTAGCACCAACACTACACCTTAGCCCCAGATCACCCCCCTGCACCCCAATTAACCCTTTGATCACCCCTTTGATCGCCCCTGTCAATCACCAGTGAAAGGAAAAAAAGTGATCAGTGTAAACTGTCACTTTTTTTTTTTCACTAGTATTGGCTGTTAGGTTTTAGGGATAGTTTAGGCCCCTTGGTTAGGTAGTTAGCGTCAGTTAGCGCCCACCCCACCGCACCGCAGTCACTTTTATTCGCTGAATAGCGTATCGCTAATCAGCATTTGTACTTTTATAGTATCTGTAAGTGATCAAAACTGATCACGGTCAGATCTATAATAGTATTAGTGTCACTTTAGTTCGCCCTCCACCCAAAACGCAGTGTTTGCCCGATCAGGCCTGATCGGTCGCCCACACGTGCGTTCACCCACGCCCGCCCCACCGCAGTGACAAAAAAAATATATTTTTTGATCACTGCACATTCATTTTACACGCACTGCGGCGATAAAAAAATCAGTTTTGATATTTTTTATCAACCGCAGCGGCCTCCGGTACTTCGCTAGCCTCCCCTTTGTAAGACAGGTTTGCTTTTTTTCTTGGGTAGTCTCAGGGAATACCCCTAAATTTAGTAGTCCAAAATGTCAAACAGGGGGTATTCTTCTGAAGAGGCCTACAGGATTCTGACCCAGTCGGATGAGGAGTGGGAACCCTCATCTGATGAATCTAGCGGGTCAGAATATGAACCTGTGGAAAGCAGTGGCTCTCTGACCCAAAGTTCGGACGAGGAGGTGGAGGTCCCTGGCAGCACCAGGCGTACCCGGCCCCATGTCGCTAGACCACAGGTTATGCAGGATCCGCTTCAAGAGCAGCAGAGTGGGGCTGTCGCTGCCGGATCACGTGGTGAGGCATACACCAGCAGCGCAGCCCTCCCTGGACCTAGTACCAGCACTGCCGTACAACATGGTGACGTGGCGAGCACCAGAAGGGCAGTTGAAGCTGGTACGGTGGCACGTGCACTAGTTACCCCGTCGCAGCCACCGCAAAGACAGGCCCGTAGAGCCCCTAGAATCCCTGAGGTGCTGGCAAACCCTGATTGGCAGTCACCAACTTCAGCCGCACCTGTAGTTCCCCCTTTCACCGCCCAGTCTGGAGTTCGGGTTGAGACGGCTCAAATCGGTTCGGCCCTGGGATTTTTTGAGCTGTTCTTGACTGCGGAGCTCTTGGACTTAGTCGTGGCAGAGACCAACCAGTATGCCACACAATTTATATCCGCCAACCCGGGAAGCTTTTATGCCCAGCCTTTCCGGTGGAAACCAGTCCAAGTTTCCGAAATTAAAATTTTTTTGGGCCTTCTCCTCAACATGGGCCTGACAAAAAAGCATGAATTGCGGTCATATTGGTCAACGCACCCGATTCATCACATGCCCATGTTCTCTGCTGCTATGTCCAGGGCACGATTTGAGGCCATCCTCCGTTTCCTGCATTTTAGCGACAACACCACCTCCCGTCCCAGAGGCCACCCAGCTTTTGACCGGCTCCACAAAATTCGGCCCCTCATAGACCATTTCAACCAGAAATTTGCAGATTTGTATACCCCCGAGCAAAACATCTGCGTAGACGAGTCCCTAATACATTTTACCGGGCGCCTTGGCTTCAAACAGTACATCCCAAGCAAGCGTGCCCGGTATGGGGTCAAATTGTATAAGCTCTGTGAAAGGGCCACAGGCTATACCCACAAATTTCGTGTCTATGAGGGAAAAGATCAGACCCTGGAGCCGGTCGGTTGCCCTGACTACCTGGGGAGCAGTGGGAAGACAGTCTGGGACTTGGTGTCACCCTTATTCGGCAAGGGGTACCATCTTTATGTGGACAATTTTTACACAAGTGTGGCCCTCTTTAGGCATTTGTTTCTAGAACGGATTTGCGCCTGTGGCACCGCGCGAACTAGTCGCGTGGGCTTCCCCCAACGGCTTGTAACCACCCGTCTTGCAAGGGGGGAGAGGGCTGCCTTGTGTAACGAAGAACTGCTCGCGGTGAAATGGAGAGACAAGCGTGACGTTTACATGCTCTCCTCCATTCACGCAGACACGACAATCCAAATTGAGCGAGCAACCCGTGTCATTGAAAAGCCCCTCTGTGTCCACGACTATAATGCGCTCATGGGAGGGGTGGACTTCAATGACCAGATGTTGTCTCCGTATTTAGTTTCCCGCAGAACCAGACGCTGGTATAAGAAGGTGTCTGTATATTTAATTCAATTGGCGCTGTACAATAGTTTTGTTCTCTACAGTAAGGCTGGGAGAACACGATCTTTCCTCAAATTCCAGGAAGAGATCATCGAGAACCTCCTTTACCCAGGAGGTTCCGTGGCCCCATCCCCCAGTGTAGTTAGCCGTCTACACGAGCGACACTTCCCCAGTGTCGTTCCTGGTACCTCAACCCAACCGTCACCCCGAAAAAGATGTCGTGTCTGTAGCAGGAGTGGAATAAGGCGTGACACCCGCTATTTCTGTCCTGACTGTGCTGACCACCCTGCCCTATGCTATGGAGAGTGTTTCCGGAAGTACCACACACAGGTACACCTAGCATAGGGATTGCATCTCACAGGACAGGCACACAGGGCTATTAGGGCCCTTTTACTCTCAGCTACTGCAAACCTCTCCTTTCACCTGGGATAAAGTGCATAACGTACTTCGCCACATCTTTGGGCGATTTGCGCTTTGCACATTGTCCCATGGGGAAGGAGAGGTTTGTTCTATAAAGGTAAAAAAAACTAAACAAAAAAAAAATTACCGGTAAGTAAAAAAGTTAAAAAAGTTTAAAAAAGTTAATATGTTCTGTTCTAAAGTTAATAAAGTTATTGCTTTGCGGCCTGGTTTTTTCTTTTTTGTTTTGTTTTTTTTACCTTCCAGGTGGACCAACCGATCGACCAGCTGCAGCACTGATGTGCATTCGGACAGAAGCATTGTGCTGCTGTCAGATTACACGCAAGTCGGTGTATGCGGCGCTGCAAGACGAGATTTCTCCTCAGCAGTAAAAGATATGTTTGCCGAGGCATATGAGCTGAGGAGGTGGCGGTGTTCATATACTTTGGCAAACACTTTGTATATATAAAAAAAAAAATCCCGGCAATGATTTATTCATCCACATCGATTGATGTGAATGGAGAAATCTGGTTTGCCAGGGCATACGAGCTGAAGTGGGTATGGATGTTGGGCGGAGCTCCTATGTCCTGGCAGACGCCTTTCCCCTCCTTTTTCTTTTTTTGGCAGAGATTTTTTCATCCACATTGATCGATGCGAATGAAGAAATCTGTGCCGTTCATTTTTTTCTTTCAGCCCAGAGGCTGAACGGAAAAAAAAAAATCTCATTACCCGTATGCTCAATATAAGGAGAATAGCAGAAACTCCTAATGCTGGGCATACATGTAATGATTGCGGAGACCCTCAAATGCCAGGGCAGTACAAACACCCCACAAATAACACCATTTTGGAAAGAAGACACCCCAAGGTATTCGCTGAGGGGCATATTGAGTCCATGAAAGATTGAAATTTTTGTCCCAAGTTAGCGGAAAGGGAGACTTTGTGAGAACAAAATCCAAAAAATCAATTTCCGCTAACTTGTGCCAAAATTTTTTTTTTTCAATGAACTCGCCATGCCCCTCATTGAATACCTTGGGGTGTCTTCTTTCCAAAATGGGGTCACATGTGGGGTATTTATACTGCCCTGGCATTTTAGGGGCCCCAAAGCGTGAGAAGAAGTCTGGTATCCAAATGTCTAAAAATGCCCTCCTAAAAGGAATTTGGGCCCCTTTGCCCACCTAGGCTGCAAAAAAGTGTCACACATGTGGTATCTCCGTATTCAGCAGAAGTTGGGGAATATGTTTTGGGGTGTCATTTTACATATACCCATGCTGGGTGAGATAAATATCTTGGTCAAATGCCAACTTTGTATAAAAAAAATGGGAAAAGTTGTCTTTTGCCAAGATATTTCTCTCACCCAGCATGGGTATATGTAAAATGACACCCCAAAACACATTCCTTACCTTCTCCTGAGTACGGAGATACCAGATGTGTGACACTTTTTTGCAGCCTAGCTGGGCAAAGGGGCCCACATTCCAAAGAGCACCTTTCAGATTTCACAGGTCATTTACCTACTTACCAGACATTAGGGCCCCTGGAAAATGCCAGGGCAGTATAACTGCCCCACAAGTGACCCCATTTTGGAAAGAAGACACCCCAAGGTATTCCGTGAGGGGCATGGCAAGTTCCTAGAATTTTTTATTTTTTGTCACAAGTTAGTGGAAAATGATGATTTTTTTTTTTTTTTTTTTTTTCATACAAAGTCTCATATTCCACTAACTTGTGACAAAAATTTTTTTTTTTCATGAACTCACTATGCCCATCAGCGAATACCTTGGGGTCTCTTCTTTCCAAAATGGGGTCACTTGTGGGGTAGTTATACTGCCCTGGCATTCTAGGGGCCCAAATGTGTGGTAAGGAGTTTGAAATCAAATTCAGCAAAAAATGACCTGTGAAATCCGAAAGGTGCTCTTTGGAATATGGGCCCCTTTGCCCACCTAGGCTGCAAAAAAGTGTCACACATCTGGTATCTCCGTACTCAGGAGAAGGTGGGGAATGTGTTTTGGGGTGTCATTTTATATATACCCATGCTGGGTGAGAGAAATATCTTGGCAAAAGACAACTTTTACCATTTTTTTATACAAAGTTGTCATTTGACCAAGATATTTATCTCACCCAGCATGGGTATATGTAAAAAGACACCTCAAAACACATTCCTCAACTTCTCCTGAGTACGGCAATACCACATGTGTGACACTTTTTTGCAGCCTAGGTGGGCAAAGGGGCCCATATTCCAAAGAGCACCTTTCGGATTTCACTCGTCATTTTTTACAGAATTTGATTTCAAACTCCTTACCACACATTTGGGCCCCTAGAATGCCAGGGCAGTATAACTACCCCACAAGTGACCCCATTTTGGAAAGAAGAGACCCCAAGGTATTCGCTGATGGGCATAGTGAGTTCATGGAAGTTTTTATTTTTTGTCACAAGTTAGTGGAATATGAGACTTTGTATGAAAAAAAAAAAAAAATCATCATTTTCCACTAACTTGTGACAAAAAATAAAAAATTCTAGGAACTCGCCATGCCCCTCACGGAATAGCTTGGGGTGTCTTCTTTCCAAAATGGGGTCACTTGTGGGGTAGTTATACTGCCCTGGCATTCTAGGGGCCCAAATGTGTGGTAAGGAGTTTGAAATCAAATTCTGTAAAAAATGACGAGTGAAATCCGAAAGGTGCTCTTTGGAATATGGGCCCCTTTGCCCACCTAGGCTGCAAAAAAGTGTCACACATCTGGTATCTCCGTACTCAGGAGAAGGTGGGGAATGTGTTTTGGGGTGTCATTTTACATATACCCATGCTGGGTGAGAGAAATATCTTGGCAAAAGACAACTTTTCCCATTTTTTTATACAAAGTTGTCATTTGACCAAGATATTTATCTCACCCAGCATGGGTATATGTAAAAAGACACCCCAAAACACATTCCTCAACTTCTCCTGAGTACGGGGATACCAGATGTGTGACACTTTTTTGCAGCCTAGGTGGGCAAAGGGGCCCATATTCCAAAGAGCACCTTTCGGATTTCACTCGTCATTTTTTACAGAATTTGATTTCAAACTCCTTACCACACATTTGGGCCCCTAGAATGCCAGGGCAGTATAACTACCCCACAAGTGACCCCATTTTGGAAAGAAGAGACCCCAAGGTATTCGCTGATGGGCATAGTGAGTTCATGGAAGTTTTTATTTTTTGTCACAAGTTAGTGGAATATGAGACTTTGTATGAAAAAAAAAAAAAAAAAAAAATCAACATTTTCCACTAACTTGTGACAAAAAATAAAAAATTCTAGGAACTCGCCATGCCCCTCACGGAATAGCTTGGGGTGTCTTCTTTCCAAAATGGGGTCACTTGTGGGGTAGTTATACTGCCCTGGCATTCTAGGGGCCCAAATGTGTGGTAAGGAGTTAGAAATCAAATTCTGTAAAAAATGACGAGTGAAATCCGAAAGGTGCTCTTTGGAATATGGGCCCCTTTGCCCACCTAGGCTGCAAAAAAGTGTCACACATCTGGTATCTCCGTACTCAGGAGAAGGTGGGGAATGTGTTTTGGGGTGTCATTTTATATATACCCATGCTGGGTGAGAGAAATATCTTGGCAAAAGACAACTTTTCCCATTTTTTTATACAAAGTTGTCATTTGACCAAGATATTTATCTCACCCAGCATGGGTATATGTAAAAAGACACCCCAAAACACATTCCTCAACTTCTCCTGAGTACGGGGATACCAGATGTGTGACACTTTTTTGCAGCCTAGGTGGGCAAAGGGGCCCATATTCCAAAGAGCACCTTTCGGATTTCACAGGTCATTTTTTACTGAATTTGATTTCAAACTCTTTACCACACATTTGGGCCCCTAGAATGCCAGGGCAGTATAACTACCCCACAAGTGACCCCATTTTGGAAAGAAGAGACCCCAAGGTATTCGCTGATGGGCATAGTGAGTTCATAGAACTTTTTATTTTTTGTCACAAGTTAGTGGAATATGAGACTTTGTAAGAAAAAAAAATAAAAAAAAAAAATCATCATTTTCCGCTAACTTGTGACAAAAAATAAAAAGTTCTATGAACTCACTATGCCCATCAGCCAATACCTTAGGGTGTGTACTTTCAGAAATGGGGTCATTTGTGGGGTGTTTGTACTGTCTGGGCATTGTAGAACCTCAGGAAACATGACAGGTGCTCAGAAAGTCAGAGCTGCTTCAAAAAGCGGAAATTCACATTTTTGTACCATAGTTTGTAAACGCTATAACTTTTACCCAAACCATTTTTTTTTACCCAAACATTTTTTTTTTATCAAAGACATGTAGAACTATAAATTTAGAGCAAAATTTCTATATGGATGTCGTTTTTTTTGCAAAATTTTACAACTGAAAGTGAAAAATGTCATTTTTTTGCAAAAAAATCGTTAAATTTCGATTAATAACAAAAAAAGTAAAAATGTCAGCAGCAATGAAATACCACCAAATGAAAGCTCTATTAGTGAGAAGAAAAGGAGGTAAAATTCATTTGGGTGGTAAGTTGCATGACCGAGCAATAAACGGTGAAAGTAGTGTAGGTCAGAAGTGTAAAAAGTGGCCTGGTCTTTCAGGGTGTTTAAGCACTGGGGGCTGAGGTGGTTAAGTCAGTTTTGCTTTACACCAGTTTTAATAAATCTATCCTATTGTACTTTAGGGTGGTCACTGACATCTGTGAGGTAAGGCAGTGGGATATGTCTCCCTCTGCCTTTCGATTGGAGCCTCTGCAGTGTAATCACTGGGCTCCGATCAGCTACCATGGCATCCTGGATGCTTCTGAAGCTTCCCATGTCTGCCATAGTAATCCTCCTGCAGCGCTGTGCATGAGGCACAGTTCAGCAAGGAGCGCGTCAAAATCCTAATATAATTCTTTTAGGGTTAATATGACAAGGGAAAAAAAGATCCCAGGTTCTAGCTCCCTAGGGGGGTTAAAAGTTATCACTGTAAAAGTAATAAAAAAAAAATATATATATATATATATTAAAAGTTTAAATCACCCACCTTTCCCAATTTTAGATATAAAAATTTATAAACATATTAGATATCGCTGCAGCCGAAAATGTCTGAACTATTAAAATATTTTAACCCCTTTTAACAAGGTTTTTTAGTTTTTACATTTTCATCTTTCTTCCCTATCTTCCTTGAGCCATAACTTTGTTATATATCCTGTGGGGGCAAAGACCCCTTACTCTAATTTATGCTGAGTTCCAAATGATTGTTGCCAATTAATTATGAGTACTCATGGATAGAGATGAGCGGACGCCTGGATGTTCGGGTTCGACGGGATTGGCCGAACTTCACAAAAAAGTTCGAGTTCAGGACCCGAACTTGACCCCGAACCTGAACTCTATTGAAGTCAATGGGGACCCAAACTTTGAAGCACTAAAATGGCTGTAAAAAAGTCATGGAAAGGGCTAGAGGGCTGCAAATTGCAGAAAAATGTGGTTAAGAGCATGGCAAACAAATGTGGATAGGGAAATTACTTAAAATAACATAAAATACGTAAATATAAAAAATAATAATCTTGATCTAGGAGGAGGAGGTCCATATGGAGTAGGAGGTTGAGGAGGCGGTGGATGTGGCGGTGTAGGTGGAAGCGGCGGTGGAGGAAGAGGAGGAAGCCAACACTGGTTTTTGGTTATGTTTTTTATTTTATTTTATTGTTTTAATTTTTTTGTTTAAATTTGGGTAGACCCCAAAACATTGGGAAATATAACCTGTGATAACCCCCTCCAGCAGTGCTAAACAAACGTTCAGACAATACACTGGCTGCAGGGCAGGCTAGCACCTCCAAGGCGTAAAGGGAAAGCTCAGGCCATGTGCCCAATTTGGAGACCAAGAAGTTGAAGGAGGCAGTCCCATCAGTCTGTACATCTAGGCATGTGCACACATACTGATCAACCATGTCGCACGTCCCCGTAACGTCCACGATCCAATTGGATATCTTCTCTATCAACTTTCGATGTTCTTTTCTGCGCCTACCATGGTGATCACGGGTAGCGGGGAATCAGGATTCCAGGCCGGAGAGGGAGCCTGAGAAAGGGATACCACATCCAAGATATGAAATTAAATGTGATCGAGCGGAAATGTGGATCAAATTATTGAAGCAGAAGCTTCCACGTAAAGGATGGAGCGTGCGGCAATTACCCACTCCCAACTCGGGGAAGTAGTGACGATAAATAGCAGGACAGGACTGTTAAGATGCCCTGTTAATTGAATGATTATTAAAAAAATTACAGGGAATGTCACTGGGGTATTTTGGATTTGGAACCATTAGAAAGGAGAGGCCCTGCTGCCGCTTTGTTGACTCTAGATAACTTCTGCCTGATCGCACGTTCCTGTGACGTTCACAATCCAATTGGATATCTTCTCTATCAACTTTCGATGTTCTTTTCTGCACCTACCATGTTGATTACGGTTAGCGGCGAATCAGGGTTCCACGCCGAAGAGGGAGCGTGAGAAAGGAATACCACATCCAAGGGAGGTCAATGGCTGCAATGTAATCGAGTTGAAATGTGGGACAAGTTATTCAAGTGGAAGGATCGAATGAAAGGAGGGGGCGCACGTCAATTAAAGATGAATTTTAGAAATTTAAGTCCCTGCCACCTATGCAGAGCAGGGGTTTTTCATCGACAAAAATGGGTTAATGTCACCCAGCAATGGTGACGATTTTAGAAAATTTCGGGCCCTGTCAACTATGCAGAGCAGGTATTTATTCACGGCAAAACTGTGTTCATGTCACCCACCAATTGACCAGACAATTTTACTAAAATTACGTTCCTGTCACCTATGTAGACCAGGGGTTTGTATACAGCAAAAATAGTAAAATGTCACCTGACAATGTAACACATGATTTTTTTAAATTTAGGTCCCTGTCACCTATGCAAAGCAGGGGTTTATTCACAGCAAAAATGTGTTCATGTCACCCACCAATTGAACAGACGATTTTACAAAAATTAGGTCCCTGTCACCTATGCAGAGCAGGGGTTTGTATATGGCAAAATTGGAAAAATGTCTCCTGACAAAGTACCAGACGATTTTTTTAAATTTAGGTCCCTGTTACCTATGCAGAGCAGGGGTTTATTCACGGCAAAAATTGTAAAATGTCACTCAAGAATGTAACTGATGCTTTTGCACCTTGCTCCCTCTTTTGCTGTGCTGGTGCTTCTGTGCGACCACCGCCTCTTCCTCCAAACTAGACAGGTCACTCGCATGACCTTGATTCCATGTGGGGTCTAGTATCTCATCATCCTCCACATCATCTTCCACCCACTCTTTACCACTGCCCTCCTTGTCGGTCTGCAGACTGCAAAAAGCGGTGGTCTTCCAATGTCCTCATCCTGAAACATAAGTGGTTGGGCATCAGTGCACTCAATCTCTTCCACTTCTGGTGCAGGACAATGTGGATTGCCCACGGAAACCCTGCCAGCAGAGTCTTCAAAAAGCATAACAGACTGCTTGCCTGATTTGCAAGGGGGTGAGTTGAAAGACAGATGGCCATGGGCTGTAGAGGGCAACTCTGATCTTTCAGCAGGAGACTGGGTGGGAGACAATGCGATAGAACTGTAGGCACTGTTTGCCCCCAATCTACTATAGTCTGTACTTGTTCTGGCCTCACCTTTCGTACTGTCCTAAATGCAGTGTAGGCCGCAAATGTACGTTCTAGCGCAAAAGATGAGCATTTGTCACCTAACAATGTAACAGACGAATTAGGGAAATTTATTTCCTTGTCCAATAGGTAGAGCAGGGGTATATCACAGCAAAAAAATTGGTGAATGTCACCCAACTATGTAACAGACAAATTAGTGAAATGTATTTCCCTGTCCACTAGGTAGAGCAGGGGTATATCACAGCCAAAAATTGGTGAATTTCACCCGACAATGTACCAGACAAATTAGTGAAATGTATTTCCATGTCTACTAGGTAGAGCAGGGATATATCACAGCCAACAATTGGTGAATTTCACCCAACAATGTAACAGAAAAATTTGTGAAAGGTATTTCCATGTCCACAATGTAGAGCAGGGGTATATCACAGCCCAAAATTTGGGATATGTCACCCAACAATCAGACAAATTTGTGAAATGACTTAAAATAAAATAAAATACGTAAAAATTAAAAATAATAATCTTGATTTTTGACGTGGAGGTCCATATGGAGCAGGAGGTTGAGGAGGCGGTGGACGTAGTGGTGTAGGTGGAAGCGGCGGTGGAGGAGGAGGATGTAGCAAACACTGGTTTTTAGTTGAAATTATTATTTTTTGTTTAAATTAGGGTACACCCCAAAAGAGTGGGAAATATAAAAAATACAACAATGAACAATTGCGCTGGAGTATAACAATGGCTGGGTAAGGCCGGTATACATGTCTATTGTGCACAAGGTACGGACAAGTCCTGTGGGATCCATGCCTGGTTCATTTTAATGAACGTGAGCTTGTCCACATTGGCTGTGGACAGGCGGCTGCGCTTGTCTGTGATAACGACTCCTGCCGTGCTAAACATACGTTCAGACAATACACTGGCTGCAGGGCAGGCCTGCACCTCCAAGGCATAAAGGGAAAGCTCCAGCCGTGTGCCCCATTTGGCGACCCAGAAGTTAAAGGGGGCAGACCCATCATTCAGTACGTGTAGGCGTGTGCACACATACTGCTCCACCATGTTGCTGAAATGCTGCCTCTTGCTAAGATGTTCCATATCAGCTGGTGCTGCTGGTTGTTGTGGCGTGCTGACAAAGCTTTTCCACATTTCGCCCATGCTAACGCTGCCTTCTGAGATGCTGGTGGTGCCCCAGCTGCGCTGGCGACCTCTTCCTCCTCCTCTGCCTTTTGCTTCCACTGTGCCCCCGCTGTCAGGTGGGTATTCCACAAGCAGCATGTCTACCAGCGTGGCCACCCAGTAATCAGCACAAGTTAAAATGTGGCCAACTTGGTGGTCATTGCGGAGAAACTGCAGCATGTAATCGCTCATGTGTGCCAGGCTGCCCAGAGGCAACGACAAGCTGTCCTCTTTGGCAGAGGTATCATCTGTGTCCTCTGTATCCCCCCAGCCATGCACCAGTGATTGTCATGAGCTGGTTTGGGTGCCACCCTGCTGTGAACACGTTCCTCCTCCTCCATCTCCTCCTCCTCATCCTCCACCTCGTCATCCTCCAGAACTGTGCCCTGGCTGGAAAATTGTGTACCTGTCGTTTGTGGGTGCAGGAACCCACCCTCGGAGCCACTTGTGAATGACTGGCCTGAAACCCTTGAAAATGATACCTCTTCCTCCTCTTCCATCATCGCCAGGAGCGTTTTTTCAAGGAGGCATAGAAGTGCGATAGTAACGCTGAGAACGGCGTCATCGTATCTGGCCATGTTGGTGGAGTACTCGAAACAGCGCAGCAAGGCACGCAGGTCTCGCGCGGAGGCCCACTCGTTGCTGGTAAAGTGGTGCTGTTCCGCAGAGCGACTCATCCGTGCGTGCTGCAGCTGAAACTCCACTATCGCCTGCTGCTGCTCGCACAGTCTGGCCAGCATGTGCAAGCTGGAGTTCCACCTTGTGGGCATGTCGCATATGAGGCGGTGAGCGGGAAGGCCGAAGTTACGCTGCAGTGCTGACAGGCGAGCAGCAGCAGGGTGAGAACACCGAAAGCGCGAACAGACGGCCCGCATATCGGGGTAATTTTTAAGGAATTTCTGCACCACCAAATTCAGCACATGCGCCAGGCAAGGGATGTCCGTCAAACCAGCTAGGCCCAGAGCTGCTATGAGATTTCACCCATTATCACACACCACCAGGCTGGGCTTGATGCTCACTGGCACCAACCACTCATCGGTCTGTTGTTCCATGCCCGTCCACAGCTCCTGCGCAGTGTGGGGTTTGTCCCCCAAACAGATAAGTTTTAGAAACTGCCTGCTGTCGTTTACCCCTGGCTGTGCTGAAGTTGGTGGTAAAGGTGTTACACTGACTGGATGAGGAGCCGGTAGAAGATGAGGAAGCGGAGTAGGAAGAGGAAGCATCAGGAGGCAAAGAGAATCTCCCTGCAATCCTTGGTAGTGGAAGGACATGCAGCAAACTGCTATCCGCCTCAGGCCCAGCTGCCACTGCATTTACCCAGTGTTCTGTTAGGGAGATATAACATCCCTGACTGTGCTTACTATTCCACGCATCCGTAGTTAGGTGGACCTTGCCACAGATGGCGTCGCTCAGTGCACACCTGATTTTGTCCCCCACTTGGTTGTGCAGGGAAGGGATGGCTCGCCTGGAAAAGTAGTGGCGGCTGGGCACAACGTACTGTGAGACAGCCACCGCCATAAGGCTTTTAAAACTCTCCGTCTCCACTAGACGGAATGACAGCATTTCAAAGGCCAGAAATTTTAATATGCTGGCATTCAGCGCCAGGGATCGCGGGTAGGGGGGTACGTCCTCTTTTGATCCACTGTTTGCGAGATAGAGAGTAAAATGCTTCCATGGGACATTGTGGAGAATCTTGGTGACCCAGGTGGTGGCGTTACTGGCAGATCCTCTGTTTGCAGGGTGGAAGGTGCCACTGTCACTCCAGAGGTGGATGAAGAGGCTGAGACTGCAGAAGAAGAGGAAGCAGGAGGAGCCAGAGACCTTTCTTTATTTTTGAGGTGTCTACTCCACTGCAGCTCGTGCTTTGCACTGAGATGCCTGGTCATGCAGGTTGTGCTCAGGTTGAGAACGTTTACGCCTTGCTTCAGGCTCTGATTGCACAGCGTGCAAACCACTTGTGTCTTGTCGTCAGCACATTGTCTGAAGAACTGCCACGCCAGGGAACTCCTTGGAGCTGACTTTGGTGTGCTCGGTCCCTTGCTGTGGTGGGCAGTAGCAGGTGTATTGTCTAGGGGCCAGCCACTCTGCTTTTGCACACTACTCCCTCTTCTGATGTGCTGGTGGCTCTGTGCGACCACCGCCTCTTCCTCCGAACTACACAGGTCACTTGCATGACCTTGATTCCATGTGGGGTTGAGGACCTCATCATCCTCCACATCTTCTTCCACCCAGTCTTCACCCCTGCCCTCCTTGTAGGTCTGCACACTGCAGAAAGCCCCAGCAGTTGGCACCTGTGTTTCGTCATCATCCGAGACGTGCTGCGGTGGTCCTCTCATGTACTCATCCTGAAATATAAGTGGTTGGGCATCGGTGCACTCAATCTCTTCCACTTCTGGGGCAGGGCTATGTGGATGGCCCACGGAAACCCTGCTAGCAGAGTCATCAAAAAGCAGAAGAGACTGGTCCATGACTTGGGGCTCAGACTGCTTGGCTGATTTGCAAGGGTGTGAGGTTAAGGACTGATGGCCATGGGCTGCAGGTGCCAACTCTGATCTTTCAGCATGAGACTGGGTGGGAGACAATGTGAAGGAACTGTAGATGTAGGGTCTTGCAAAAAATGGGTGTTTTTTTCAACCCAGTAAATAATTGCAGTATTTAAAGTTTGTATTTTACTGTCACAAATGCAACAAAGGCTGCAAATGTATTATCTTGCCCAAAACGGGTGTTTTTTTTAAAAACCAGTATATAATTGCAGTATTTAAAGCTTGTATTTCACTGTGACAAATGCAGCAAAAGCCCCAGATGTAGGGTCTTGCAAAAAATGGGTGTTTTTTTTTTAACCCAGTATATAACAGCAGTATCTAACTCTTATATTGGACTGTCAGAAATGCAGCAAAGGCCGCAAATGTATTAACTTGCCCAAAATGGGTGTTTTTATAAAACCAAAATATAATTGCAGTATTTAAAGCTAGTATTTCACTTTGACAAATGCAGCAAAGGCCCCAGATGTAGGGTCTTGCAAAAAATTTGTTTCTTTAAAACTCAGTATATAATTGCAGTATTTTCAGCTTGTATTTCACTGTGACAAATGCAGCAAAGGACCCAGATGTAGGGTCTTGCAAAAAATTGGTGTCTTATTAAAACCAGAATATAACAGCAGTATCTAACGCTTGTATTGGACTGTCAGAAATGCAGCAAAGGCCGCAAATGTATTAACTTGCCCAAAATGGGTGTTTTTTGTAAACCAAAATATAATTGCAGTACTCAAAGCTTGTATTTCACTGTGACAACTGCAGCAATGTCCCCAGATGTAGGGCCTTGCAAAAAAAATTGTGTTTTTTTAAAACCCAGTATATAATTGCAGTATTTAAAGTTTGTATTTCACTGTGACAAATGCAGCAAAGGCCCCAGATGTAGGGTCTTGCCCAAAATGTTTTTTTTTTTTTTAACCCAGTTTATAATTGCAGTATTTAAAGCTTGTATTTCACTGTGACAAATGCAGCAACTACCTCAGATGTAGGTCTTGCAAAAAAGGGGTGTTTTTTTAAACTCTGAATATAATTGCAGTATTTAAAGCTTGTATTTCACTGTGATAAATGCAGCAAAGGCCCCAGATGTAGGGTCTTGCAAGAAATGGGTGTTTTTTAAACCCAGAATATAATTGCAGTATTTTAAGCTTGTATTTCACTGTGGCAAATGCAGCAAAGGCCCCAGATGTAGGGTCTTGCAAAAAATTGGTGTTTTTTTAAACCCAGAATATAACTGCAGTATTTAAAGTTTGTATTTGACTGTCACAAATTCAGCAAAGGAACCAAAATATATTATCTTGCAAAAAAATGGGTGTTTTTTTAAAACCTGAATATAACTGCAGTATTTAAACCTTGTTTTTGACTGTCACAAATGCACATATGCTGTGCTAGTGCACTAAACTTGCACAAAATGGCTGCCGACGCCCACCTAACTAACAGACGGATGAAAGTTATTTTTCTGTGTCACTGGGCTCAGGGCAGGGTAAAAAAGTGTTGCACTGCACCCACAAAACAAAATCGCTGTAGATCGCTGAGTTAACAAGCACTTCTGATAACAGATTTTTCCTATTCTGTCCCTCACAGCAGCTGCATCCAATCCCTACACTAGTAAGAGCAGAGTGACATGCAGCGCTATGTGACTCCAGCTTATATAGAGGCTGGGTCACATGCTGCCCTGGCCAATCACAGCTTTCCATTAGTTGGCATGGCTGTGATGGCTTCTAAGGGCACATGAGTTAAATGCTTGTTGATTGGCTGCTCTGCAACCTTTTAAAAAGCGCCATTAACTCGTCGAACAACGAACTCGAACCCAAACTTTTACTGAAAAGTTCGGGGTCGGGTCCGGGGTCCAAAAATCCTAAAGTTTGTTAAGAACCCGAACTTTACAGTTCGGGTTCGCTCAACTCTACTTATGGAGCATTGATTGACCGACTCAGTAATCAAACAAGTCTCTGTTTATTCAAAGCAAAATTCACATAATCTAATTGGCGGGGGGAAGAAAGCCACCCACACACATCTCATAAAGGTCATGACCATATTTGCTTACAGAAACAGAAAATATGAAACAACCAGAATTGCAGAGATCAGCTTAACCACAATTTATGAACTTAATTTCTTGGAAAATTATAAAAGGAAACGACACCAGGTGCTGACAGCTAAAACCGCAATGACATTTAAAAATTAGAAAGAGAGAAGAGGAAGTACATGCAACCATTGTTTTAAAATAGTCACAAGCACTTCAGCCTTTTAAGATGGCTGGCATGATACAAGAAAAAATCTCCTGTCCCTCACATTTTCCCCATTTGAGACAATGGTGAGCCCGAAAGATCTGGCCGGACGTATTCCAGGTGTTTCACCTCATGGATGAAATGTACATCTGCTGGCAGCCGTGCAAAGTTTAGTTGAACCAGGGTTTCAAGCTCATCCATGGTCTCACTACAGAATTGGTAAAAAGTTACTTCTGTCTGCAGTCTATTATTACATGGCAGAATACAATATACCACTATTACAAGCAAGATTTATTGAGAGCAAAAGAAAATCATAAATTACTGCTAAAACTCCTAAAAGTCGCAGGCAGAGTGGTACAGGAGAACTGCAGTATAAAGGAAGGCAATACCCTTAGAAGAGTAGTCATGAAATACAATCATCAATAATGTGCAAAACCAAAAAAACTGTCATGTTAGCATTTAATAACTAACTAAAACCAAGTAACATATAAAACCAGATTCAAAGCATAGATGGCAAGGCGGATTAATATAAAATACCCCTTCTCAATGCCCCCGTAGATGACCCCATAGTGCTCCTCTCCCCCCTTCCCCATAGTACCAACCATAAATTGTCCAAGTATAAAATGCCCCTATACAGAGCCCCCCCATATAAAATACCCCTTCTTTTTAGCCTCAGTAGATTCCCCTATAGTGCCACCCAATAATGTGCCAGTAATAAGTGCCCCCATAGATGCCCCCTAATCATGTGCCAGTAAGATGTGCCCCCATAGATGCCCCCAATCATGTGCCAGTAATAAGAGCCCCCATAGATGCCCCCCAATCATGTGCCAGTAGCCAGAGTGCCCCCCTATCATGTGCCAGTAGCCCCCTTATGCGCCAGTCACCCCCCTATCATGTGCCAGTAGTCCCCCTTATGTGCCAGTAGCCCCCCTTATGTGCCAGTAGCCTCCTATCATGTGCCAGTAGCCCCCCTTATGTGCCAGCAGCCCCCCTTATGTGCCAGTAGCCCCCATATGTGCCAGTAGTCACCCTTATGTGCCAGTAGCCCCCTTATGTACCAGTAGCTCCACTTATGTTCCAGTAGCCCCCCTTATGTGCTAGTAGTCCCCCTTATGTGCCAGTAGCCTCCTATTATGTGCCAGTAGCCCCCCAATGTGCCAGTATCAAGTGCCTCTCTCCTTCCCACCCACCCCACATGTGCCAGTATCATAATGCCATCTCCCCCCCATGTGCCAGTATTAAGTGCCTCTCTCTTTCCCACCCCCCCATATGTGCCAGTATCATAGTGCCATCTCCCCCCTCCCAATCTGCCAGTATCATGTGCCTCTCTCCTTCCCCCCTTGTGCCAGTATCATAGTGCCAACCCTCCCCATGTGCCAGTATCAAGTGCCAACCCCCCTTCCCCCATGTGCCAGTATCATAGTGTCAACTCCCCCCCCATGTGCCAGTATCAGGTGCCAACACCCCTTCTCCCAAGTGCCAGTATCAAGTGCCTCCTGCTCCCCCCATGTGCCAGTAACGGTCGGGTATTTAAAAAAAAAAAAAACACTTATGCTTACCTCCATGTCAGCGATGAGATGCAGCCTCTTCAGGCCTGTGTCCCGTGCTGTATGTCCATATATGGAGTCAGTGCTTGTGTATTCTAATTTAGCCTGTATTTCAGAAAAGTTTCTGCTGGGAATCTAACCCACGACCTTCTGTATCAGAGGCAAGGCACCTAACTACACAGCTATAAGAGCTACATAGCCACTGACTGAAAAAATATGAAACTTCTTCTACTGTAGACTCGTTTATAGCTTTGATAGCTAGTGTACATCTATACACATGACAGCTGCCCCAGCGCATTCAGCTCTGCTATATCTCTATATATGATAGCTGCCCCAGCACACCCAGCTCTGCTACATCTATACACATGACAGCTGCCCCAGAACACTCAGCTCTGCTATATCTCTATATACAGTGGCGGAAATAATTATTTGACCCCTCACTGATTTTGTAAGTTTGTCCAATGACAAAGAAATGAAAAGTCTCAGAACAGTATCATTTCAATGGTAGGTTTATTGTAACAGTGGCAGATAGCACATCAAAAGGAAAATCGAAAAAATAACTTTAAATAAAAGATAGCAACTGATTTGCATTTCATTGAGTGAAATAAGTATTTGAACCCTCTAACAAAAAAAGACTTAATACTTGGTGGAAAAACCCTTGTTTGCAAGCACAGAGGTCAAACGTTTCTTGTAATTGATGACCAAGTTTGCGCACATTTTAGGAGGAATGTTGGTCCACTCCTCTTTGCAGATCATCTCTAAATCCCTAAGGTTTCGAGGCTGTCTCTGTGCAACTCTGAGCTTGAGCTCCCTCCATAGGTTTTCGATTGGATTAAGGTCCGGAGACTGACTAGGCCACTCCATGACCTTAATGTGCTTCTTCTTGAGCCACTCCTTTGTTGCCTTTGCTGTATGTTTTGGGTCATTGTCGTGCTGGAACACCCATCCACGACCCATTTTCAGTTTCCTGGCAGAGGGAAGGAGGTTGTCGCTCAGGATTTCACGATACATGGCTCCGTCCATTTTCCCGTTTATGCGAATAAGTTGTCCTGTGCCCTTAGCAGAAAAACACCCCCAAAGCAAAATGTTTCCACCCCCATGCTTGACGGTGGGGACGGTGTTTTGGGGGTCATAGGCAGCATTTTTCTTCCTCCAAACACAGCGAGTTGAGTTAATGCCAAAGAGCTCTATTTTGGTCTCATCAGACCACAGCACCTTCTCCCAGTCACTCTCTGAATCATTCAGGTGTTCATTGGCAAACTTCAGACGGGCCTGCACATGTGCCTTCCTGAGCAGGGGGACCTTGCGAGCCCTGCAGGATTTTAATCCATTGCGGTGTAATGTGTTTCCAATGGTTTTCTTGGTGACTGTGGTCCCTGCTAATTTGAGGTCATTAACTAACTCCTCCCGTGTAGTTCTAGGATGCTTTTTCACCTTTCTCAGAACCATTGACACCCCACGAGGTGAGATCTTGCGTGGAGCCCCAGAGCGAGGTCGATTGATGGTCATTTTGTGCTCCTTCCATTTTCGAACAATCGCACCAACAGTTGTCACCTTCTCTCCCAGCTTCTTGCTAATGGTTTTGTAGCCCATTCCAGCCTTGTGCAGGTCTACAATTTTGTCTCTGACATCCTTGGACAGCTCTTTGGTCTTTCCCATGTTGGAGAGTCTGGAGTCTGCTTGATTGATTGATTCTGTGGACAGGTGTCTTTTATACAGGTGACTAGTTAAGACAGGTGTCCTTAATGAGGGTGACTAATTGAGTAGAAGTGTCTAACCACTCTGTGGGAGCCAGAACTCTTAATGGTTGGTAGGGGTTCAAATACTTATTTCACTCAATGAAATGCAAATCAGTTGCTATCTTTTATTTAAAGTTATTTTTTCGATTTTCCTTTTGATGTGCTATCTGCCACTGTTACAATAAACCTACCATTGAAATGATACTGTTCTGAGACTTTTCATTTCTTTGTCATTGGACAAACTTACAAAATCAGTGAGGGGTCAAATAATTATTTCCGCCACTGTATCTATCTACTGTATAGTAATACTTAGAGATATATAGTTATAGCAGGGCTGAGTGTGCAGTATCATAGTGCCATAGCACACTTAGCTCTACTATATTTCTATATATGACAGCTGCCCCAGCACACCCAGCCCTGCTACATCTATACACATGACAGCTGCCCCTGCACACTCAGCTCTGCTATATCTCTATATATCTATCTACTGTATAGTAATACTTAGAGATATAAAGATATAGCAGAGCTGATTGTGCAGGGGCAGCTGTCATGTGTATTAGATGTAGCAGAGCTGGGTGTGCTGGGGCAGCTATCATATATAGAGATATAGCAGAGCTGAGTGTGCTGGGGCAGCTGTCATATAGAAATATAGAAGTGCTGGGTGTGTTGGGGCAGCTGTCATGTGTATAAATGTACACTGGCTATAACAGCTATAACAGAGTCTACAGTAGAAGTCTCATATTTTTTCAATTAGTGGCTATGCAGCTCTTATAGCTGTGTGGGTAAGTGCATTAAACAACTGAGTTATCAATTTGGCCAGCTGGACACCTATTGCCAGTTTTTGTCCCTTTTCCTGACTCTCTGAGGAGTTAGAGGTCATTCCAGCAATTAAATCAACTAAGGTACAGTTGTTGCAGGCCAGATTGTTACCCTTTACAGGATCTATACCAACACACTGTATCAGGTGGTTCGGGTTAGAGTCATTCCAGCCGAATTTGTCATGCGGACTAAAAGACATACCTTTCAACTGTATTTGCTAACAATAACAGTGTGACCAACTGGGGAAATATGACACATCGCACCACATGTTCTCGTTCCAGGGGGTAGAGCTATAATAAACTGGTGGCCCTGATCTGTTTACCATGAGCCAGGGGGGCTCAGCCCATCCTGCAACGGGTAATGGTACCTCCTTGTTTTTAGTTTTGGACTTAACCTGCATCATGCCTGTGAAAAATATAGTAGAGTTGGCAAGTTCAGTTAATTCACAAAATCTGAGGGGCACAGCGAAATAGGACATACTGGCTGAACTTACAGGACTTTGAGTACAGATCCAACAGTCTCTCAATTTTTCAGTTTTGTTTAGCCCCTCAAACAACAACTGATGGTGCTGTATCAAAGCATTTTCCCATTCATCATTCAGTGGACGAAACACTGCTGACACGCTCAGGGTCAGAGCCACTGCCAACAGAAGGAATCTCATCCTGTGGTTCCAAGACTTTCTTGCAATGAGAAGCGTGTATCCAGTTGGGTTTTCCTTCTCAGTCTCAGTCTTTAGCAAAACTTGGAAGGGACCATCAAATATCGGCTCAAATGTCTCTCACGTGCCTTTCTATGACAACCCAATCACCAGGTACCAGGGGGTGCGTCCCTTCCACTGAGTCTGGATCTGGAATGGAAGCAAACACTTGTTTATGATTGTGTTCCAACCTGCGGGTGAGGGCCTTCATGTAACTGACTATGCTGTCAGTCTGGAGCTGCAACTGTTGAGGAAAATACAGCTCCAGTTTGGGTACAGAACCAAACAAGATTTAATATGGGATAGGCCAGACCTTTTTCCTGGGGTGGTGCGGATGGAGTACAGGGCAAGGGGGAGGCACTCAGTCCAGAGCTTCCTGGTCTCCTTCATAGCCTTCTGGATTTTTTATTTAATAGTGCCGTTCAGCCTCTCCACACAGCCACTGGACTGTGGGTGATAGATGGTATGAAAAGCCTGAGTGACCCCCAAGGCTCCCATCACCTCCCTCATCACCTCCCCTGTGAAATGGCTTCCTCTGTCTGATTCTATACCTGTGCACAAGTTCACTGACCAGTTTCTTTGCAGTATTCTTGGCATTTGCAGTAGATACAGGGTAAGCCTCCGGCCATCCTGAAAAGAGAACGCAAGCAAGCACATATTTGTATGTTCCTACCTTCGGTAACTGTATATAGTTTATTTGCAGTCTCTGGAATGGGTAAAATGGCCTAGGAGTATTTTTCTTAGGTGTCTTAACTACCTGTCCAGGGTTGTTTAGAGCACAGATCATACAGCCTTGTATAAATCTACTGGCAATAGTGGAGAAACCAGGTTCGACCCATCTCTTCAGTACCGTGCTCACCATAGGACCCTTTGCTTGGTGTGTGGGCCCGTGGGCAGGGCCGGATTAACGTAGGGGCTGATGGAGCTGCAGCTCTAGGCCCCTACCATAAAATAGGCCCATCCGCCAGCCAAAAGGAGTGGCCCGCGCTAAAAGTCCTCTGTTGTCAGCTGTCACATAGCACACAGACAATGCAGAGACGCTCACCTCACGCTGACAGCAGGGAGCCTGAGGGAGGGACTCGGGAGGAGCGTAATCTCCTCCTAGAGTGGAAGCTGCTTCTGCCAGCCCCTCCCCTCCCCGCCCACCAACCAATCAGAGCTGAGGCAAGACAAGCACTAGCAGCTCTGAGCCGTCTGAGTAGTACAGGGAGTCTAAGGGCTCTTTCACACTTGCGTTGTTGGGATCCGGCGTGCACTTCCGTTGCCGGAGGTGCCCGCCGGATCCGGAAAAACGCAAGTGTACTGAAAGCATTTGAAGACGGAACCGTCTTCCAAATGCTTTCAGTGTTACTATGGCAGCCAGGACGCTATTAAAGTCCTGGTTGCCATAGTAGGAGCGGGGAGCGGGGGAGCGGTATACTTACAGTCCGTGCGGCTCCAGGGGCGCTCCAGAATGACGTCAGAGCGCCCCATGCGCATGGATGACGTGATCCATGCGATCACGTCATCCATGAGCGTGGGGCGCCCTGACGTCACTCTGGAGCGCCCGGGGAGCCGCACGGACTGTAAGTATACCGCTCCCCTGCTCCCCGCTACACTTACCATGGCTGCCAGGACTTTAGCGTCCCGGCAGCCATGGTAACCATTCAGAAAAAGCTAAATGTCGGCTCCGGCAATGCGCCGAAACGACGTTTAGCTTAAGGCTGGATCCGGATCAATGCCTTCCAATGGGCATTAATTCCGGATCCGGCCTTGCGGCAAGTGTTCCGGATTTTTGGCCGGAGCAAAAAGCGCAGCATGCTGCAGTATTTTCTCCGGCCAAAAAACATTCCGTTCCGGAACTGAAGACATCCTGATTCATCCTGAACGGATTTCTCTCCATTCAGAATGCATTAGGATAATCCTGATCAGGATTCTTCCGGCATAGAGCCCCGACGACGGAACTCTATGCCGGAAGACAACAACGCAAGTGTGAAAGAGCCCTAAGAATAGAAATGAATCGAATGAGTCTCAGGTTAAAAGAATCTAAAGATCCGATTAGTTAGTGACTCATTCGATTCTTTGAGTTAAAAGAGCCGTGAGTCAGAGTCTAGAACAGGTTACACTGAGGCTGTCAGAGTCTAGAACAGGTTACACTGAGGCTGTCAGAGTCTAGAACAGGTTACACTGAGGCTGTCAGAGTCTAGAACAGGTTACACTGAGGCTGTCTTTTGTTGCAGCAGTGATAAGATTAAGGGACAGGAGCAGAGAGATAAGAGAAGTGACAGATGACACAGAGTTTAGATTACAGGTTGAATTAACCCTTTAGGATCAAATTGGGTTCTCAGGAGATATATATGTTAAAAGCATCTCATTCAGTAGCTATATAACTAAGGGTGGGTTCACATCTCCTTTATGGATTCCGTTAAGTGGGGACTGTGGGGACTATTTTATTATCAGCCAGTGACTGTGTTACTGTAATACTGTTATCAATTCAGCACATAGTTTTCCCTGTGCGTGCATTCACATTTCACTTCACTTGGTTCGTTGTACTACTGTCAGTGTCATGTTGTCACTGTGGGGAACAATGCACAACAGACAACAATGCACACCACAGTGACAGCTCCTGACTCCTGTCCTGAGTCCTCCTGTCCGGCGTCAGCCTCAGCTTCCCTTCACTATCACTATAATCAATCACTCTTCCTGATCCTGACTCACTCATTAGAGAGCTGAAGAGCCGACTGAGTCAGCAGCAGCAAGTGAGTCGAATGGATAGCATCTGCACATGCGCACCGGCACCTAGAGTCTTCGGTTCACTTGCGAGTCAGTAGCCCCCCAATGTGACTCAGCAAGTGAACCGAAGATCCGATTCATCTGAAAGATCCGAACTTTCCATCACTACTGAGGTCATATCCGGCGGGCCGCGGCATTACAGGAACAGCACCAGCTGCTCTGACGTCCTGCCGCCGGATATACGTCACAGGATATCCGGCGGCAGGACGTCAGAGCAGCTGGCACGGTTCCTGTAATGCCGGCCCGCCGGATATGACCTCAGTGCGCCCGCGGCTATCCCTCCTGCACGCTGCGCTGTGTACAACCTGCTCAGCAGTTTCGACCAGCACACGGCCCACAGCGCTCAGCCACACCATCCCGCGAGACAGCAGGAGCTTCTGGAACAGGGCAGGTATCAGATAAACTCATCCAGTTGGAAGAGAGGGCAATCATAGTGCTGTTATGAATTATGGACACAGCTCTCAGCATGCTTAGCCAGCCTTCTATCTGGCTTTGCATCTTGAGAGTCACAGTCCACAGGCTGTTTCTGAGCCTGTGGACTGTGACTCTCAAGAAGCACAGCCAGATAGAAGGCTGGCTAAGCATGCTGAGAGCTGTGCCCATAAATCATAACAGCACTATGAAAATGACTGACTGGCTAAGCATGCTGAGAGCTCAGTCTAAATAACATAACACATTAAAGAAATTACTGTTTCTAGCTGCTAGTCCACAGCAGCTAGAAACAGTAATTTCTTTAAAGGGATTCTGTCACCAGGTTTCACCCCTGTCAGCTAAACATATGCTGATGTTCAGGGCGTCTTCACGATTCCTAATGTGGGCTTATAAATGTCATCTGTGGGCTTATTTAGCTAAAAAACAGCTATTACTAACCTGTCAGTCAAACAAATGAGGTGCCCAAGGGGATGTTAATGGATGCAAGGTGCCGGCCGCACCCAACGCCGTTCGTGCCCAGCGCCGCCTTTCCAGACTTCTGCACCGCCTCCTAATCCTCTGTGCCGCCTCTCGCTCTCCCTCCCCCCTCCTTCTGGTGTAAGATCTCGCGCTTGAGCACAGGGCTCTGCCTGATGCGCCCGTGCGGACTTCTCCATTTGGCTTCTTACAGCGAAGTGCGCATGCGCCGGCACTTCGCTCAACCCCTGTATGCGCGAGATCTTACAGCAGAAGGAGGGAGGAGGGAGGGAGAGCGAGAGGCCACAGAGGATTAGGAGGCGGCTCAGAAGTCTGGAAAGGCGGCGCTGGGCACGAACGGCGGCGGGTGCGGCCGGCACCTTGCATCCATTAACATCCCCTTGGGCACCTTATTTGTTTGACTGACAGGTTAGTAAAAGCTGTTTTTTAGCTAAATAAGCCCACAGATCACATTTATAAGCCCACATTAGGAATCGTGAAGACGCCCTGAACATCAGCATATTTTTAGCTGACAGGGGTGAAACCTGGTGACAGAATCCCTTTAATGTGTTATGTTATTTAGACACAGCTCTCAGCATGCTTAGCCAGCCTTCTATCTGACTGGCTAAGCATGCTGAGTGCTGTGTCCATAAATCATAACACAGCTCTATGAAAATTACTGTTTCTAGCTGCTGTTGTCCACAGTCCACAGCAGCTAGAAAACAGTAATCTTCATAGTAATGTTAAATGATCACTATAGTGTCAGGAAAACAAAGCGGTTTTCCTGACACTATAGTGCCCTGAGGGTGCCCCCACCCTCAGGGTCCTTCTCCCGTGGTCCCCCTCCATGTTGCCAAGATAGACGCCAAATGAAGGGGTAGTTGCAGGAACAAAATACTTTAATGGTATCGATAAAATATATATGTAATTAAGACACTGAGTGCAGTTCCATAAAAAGGCCCAGCAAAATCCTCAGCACCAGGCCCATGATGCTCTTAATCCGGCCCTGCCCGTGGGCCTCCTGTGCCATCATAGGATAGAGGGCTCTGGGTAGGCATATTTTTCCTGACACTTCCCAGAGTCCCTGCCCATTCGGCACTGCTCCTCTCTGAGTCCAGGAGCTCTTTTCTCCTTCATCTGCCTGTGCAGACAGTTTAATCAACACGTCTTCAGACATTTAGTAAGGCTCCAGGACGCTGACAGGGATTACTTTGGGTTTCCAAGGCTTTACTGCTGCCTTTTTTGCAGCCCCATCAGCCCTGTTGTTGCCCCTAGCCTCACGGGTTTGTTGTCTGGTATGTCCCTTAACCTTGACAATGGCTACTTCATCTGGAAGCAGTAATGAGTTCATTAGTTCAAACACTGAGTCTTTGTTCTTTATAGGTTGACCTGCAGGGGTAAGGAAGTCCCTGGCTCTCCAAATAGGGCCATAATCATGTGCAATACCAAACCCGTACCTGGAGTCTGTAAAAATATTTGCTCGTTTACCTTGTGCCATTTTACATGCTTCAGAGATTGCCTTCAACTCAGCCTCCTGTGCTGACATGTGAGAAGGGAGTGGTTCAGCCAGTACTACCTCATGTTGCGTGACCACTGCATATCCAGTATGAAATCGGCCATCCTCGCCCATGTATCTGCTGCCATCTACAAAAAACTCAAAATCAGGATTAGGTATGAGTTGAATCTGAAATTGGTAGGAGAGTTGCAGGATTCAGAGTAGTACATCTCTTGAAAGTAATAGACTCAGGCATGAGTAAAGAACATTGCAAATGTAGTTGGCGTGCCATGGATATGTGCATTGGTTTCACCTGACTAAGGATACCTTGGATGTCATGAGGGGTCTGTACCACCAGGGGATAGTCAAGTACAACTTTAGAAGCTTTTTCCACCATTAGCTGCACTGCTGCGACCGCCGTGACACAGGAGGGGGCGCCGCTTGAGACTGGATCTAATCTGGCAGAAAAATAGACAATCGGCCTTTGTCTGATGTCATGTTTCTGGGTCAGGACTGAGGTACTATGGCCACTCAGTTCTTAGCCTAACAGGCTTGTCATAGTCTGGTATGTCCAAATGCTGACAGGATTGCCAATTTGAGTGAGTAAAAAGAATCCTCTGCAGAGCCGCTGATTGAAAATTGGTCAGAGGCCAAGCATAAAACATTCTGAGGGGCTTCGGCCCCTGAGGGAGTGGGGTTTCCTTCCCAGCCTGTTTTCTTTCCTCAGTGAGGTGCCGAGCACCTTCTGACAAACAGTGACCGAGGAAAGTAACACGGGATTGGCAAAACTGCAGCTTGTCTTTGGAAGACTTACACCCATTTTCTGCCAGGAAAATCAACAGTGACAGAGATGCATTTTACAAGTGTCAGGAACACATAACAATAGATCATCAACATATTGTAACAAAACAACCTGATCAGGAACCCGCCAACCTGTAAGGACTGATTGGAGGGCTTGAGTATACATTGTGGGTGAGTTTTGAGCTCCCTGTGGCAATACCGTCCATGTATACTGTTTACCCTTAAATGTGAATGCAAAAAGATATTGACATGTCACGTGGATCAGGACACTGAAAAATGCATTTGCAAGGTCAATCACAGTATAACACTATGCCCTTGGAGGGACCTGTGACAACAAGGTGTGTGGATTCAGGACAATTTGAGTCTGCAGGACAGTAACCTTATTAACTTCCCGTAAGTCATGCACCATCCTATAAGTCACAGGATGACCTCTTACTGCTTTCTTTTTGACTGGAAACAGGGGGTTGTTTGCGGGAGAATTAGTCACCACCAGGACCCCCATTTGAACATACTGGTCAATCTGAGTGATCACAGATTGTTCTTGTGCATGACTCAAGGAATACTGACAGACTCGGGGTGGTGTACATCCTGGTTTTAAATGTACCATGAAAGGAGTGACATGCAATCTGCCAATATCAGTTTTACCCTTTGCCCACAATTTGTCGGGGACTGGCTGCAGGTCCTGTTCCAATTGTACCACACAGGATTTTTGGTCCGGCTCCAGGTGTAAAGCTAGAATATCTACATGTGTGGTACCATCCTCATTAAAGTGAATATGAGCCCCCAGTGCCTGCAGGACGTCAGTACCCAGCAAATTGAATGGGATATTTTCTTTTACTAACAACTGAGTCACCACTGTACTGTCTTTGATTTTTTATTTCATAGGTATGATCTCTGGTATGAAAACTACTTCCCCTGTGAACCCTGATGCCGGGACACATTGTGTGCTTATCTGCCATGGCTTAATATAATCAGAATTGATCACTGTCTTGGCTGCCCCCATGTCTATTAAGAAAGGAACCTGTTGGTTGCCTACCTGGACTGGTATCTCAATTTGGCAGGCCACGGCTGCTGCAGTCATGGCAGATAAGGACACAGGGTTGCTGGCTTCCTATTGTGAGGTCACCGGACCAGGGGTGTGCACTTAACCCTGGTACTGTGAGTTCACCTGTTGTCCTTGAGGGGGTAATCAGCAATTTCTGCGTATGGGACCAGGTTTGCCACAATTGTAACATCTGAAGTCACCCCTCCTCTTTCTGGTCTGTCCCTGTTGACCAGACCATGGTCTCTGTTGTCCTTGTACCATATTGATTTTTTGAGGATTTGCTAGTGGACATGTCTATCAGCAGCAACTAACTGAGGTAGTGTTGTCATCATCCATTCAGGCTTACATGCCTTCAGTTTTGTCTGGAGGGCAGGTCTCAGTCCTTCCATGAAAGCAGGTGTCAGTAACTTCTGTCCCATAGGTCCAGTGGTATCCCAACCCTTGTCTGTCCACACTGTCCGTAGTCTAGACTCAAATGCCACTACGTCTTCTTTTGTCTCCTGTATTAGGTCTTTTAAACTACGGGCACTTTCATCTTCCTTTGTCCTAGCCCATCTACCAAAAATTCTGCAATATTCTATGCCCGATGTGTCCATTATTTCCCAGTCCATGAGGACTGGTCAGATTTTACCCTTTCAGCCAGTAACTGCTCTTTTAGAGGGTTATATGGTGATTCTCCCATTTTTAAGGCCACTAAGTCATTTAAGTCAGCCCATGTCGCCCTATATGTGGCTTGTATCTGTTGTAACATACCGTGGGCAGGCATAGGTTTTGTCAGTGGGTCAGGAATTCTAACTAAAAGTCCCATTTGGTCATTTGCACTCCATGGGGAGTAACACAATATGTGCTGTTGCCTGAGGGGCTTGATTGTCTCCCCCGTCTCCTGGTCCCCTCCTCCATCCACTGGTGGAGGTGGAAGGACTTGTGGGGTGAATCCGGTACGTATGGTGACCGCATAGAGTCCTGTACGCAGTCTAGGTCGAGGTGCCCCACATACAGTGGGATGCGAAAGTTTGGACAACCTTGTTAATCGTCATGATTTTCCTGTATAAATCGTTGGTTGTTACGATAAAAAATGTCAGTTAAATATATCATATAGGAGACACACACAGTGATATTTGAGAAGTGAAATTAAGTTTATTGGATTTACAGAAAGTGTGCTATAATTGTTTAAACAAAATTAGGCAGGTGCATAAATTTGGGCACCACAAAAAAGAAATTAAATCAATATTTAGTAGATCCTCCTTTTGCAGAAATTACAGCCTCTAAACGCTTCCTGTAGGTTCCAATGAGAGTCTGGATTCTGGTTGAAGGTATTTTGGACCATTTCTCTTTACAAAACATCTTTAGTTCATTCAGGTTTGATGGCTTCCGAGCATGGACAGCTCTCTTTAAGTCACACCACAGATTTTCAATTATATTCAGGTCTCTGGACTGAGATGGCCATTCCAGAACATTGTACTTGTTCCTCTGCATAAATGCCTTAGTGGATTTTGAGCAGTGTTTATGGTCGTTGGCGCAGCTTCAGCTTTGTCATTGATTCCTGGACATTGGTCTCCAGAATCTGCTGATACTGAGTGGAATCCATGTGTCCCTCAACTTTGACAAGATTCCCAGTCCCTGCACTGGCCACACAGCCCCACGGCATGATGGAACCACCACCATATTTTACTGTAGGTAGGAGGTGTTTTTCTTGGAATGCTGTGTTCTTTTTCCTCCATGCATAACGCCCCTTGTTATGGTCAAATAACTCAATTTTAGTTTCATCAGTCCACATCACCTTATTCCAAAATGAAGCTGGCTTGTCCAAATGTGCTTTAGCCCACCTCAAGCGGCACTTTTTGTGCTGTAGGCGGAGAAAAGGCTTCCTCTGCATCACTCTCGCATACAACATCTCCTTGAGTAAAGTGCGCCGAATGGTTGAACGATGCACAGTGACTCCATCTGCAGCAAGATGATGTTGTAGGTCTTTGGTGCTGGTCTGTGGGTTGACTCTCACTGTTCTCACCATTCGTCGCTTCTGTCTATGCAAGATTTTTCTTGGTCTGCCACTTCGAGCCTTAACTTGAACTGAGCCTGTGGTCTTCCATTTCCTCAATATGTTCCTAACTGTGGAAACAGACAGCTGAAATATCTGAGACAGCTTTCTGTATCCTTCCCCTAAACCATGATGGTGAACAATCTTTGTCTTCAGGTCATTTGAGAGTTGTTTTGAGACCCCCATGTTGCTACTCTTCAGAGAAAATTAAAAGAGGAGGGAAACTTTCAATTGACCCCCTTGAATACTCTTTCTCATAATTGGATTCACCTATGTATGTAGGTCAGGGGTCACTGAGCTTACCAAGCCAATTTGAGTTCCAATAATTAGTTTTAAAGGTTTTGGAATTAATAAAATGACAACAGTGCCCAAATTTATGCACCTGCCTAATTTTGTTTAAACAATTATAGCACACTTTCTGTAAATCCAATAAACTTCATTTCACTTCTCAAATATCACTGTGTGTGTCTCCTATATGATATATTTAACTGACATTTTTTTATCATAACAACAAACGATTTATACAGGAAAATCATGACGATTAACATGGTTGTCCAAACTTTCGCACCCCACTGTACTCTACAGGTTTCCGTCCAGTCAGGATTCTGGTTTCCACACATTGTACATGTCCAGCCTGGTTTACCCATCATCCAAGAACAAGAATATGACGGTGTGGGAGCTGAAGGTGGCGGACATATTTTCTTTTCTGTCTCACTGTCATTGTCATGTTTTACACTTGTGTCAAAATACAAATTTCCTCCAAATGTTACATTTGGCCATTTCTCATTCTTCACTTTCTCTGCTGCCCGACACCAACATTCCACAACCTCCTCACATTCCTGATCCTTCATTCAACCACTATGTGTTCTTTTGAACCTTTCCAAACTTCAGAATCTAAGTAACCATGTTTCATACCAGCCTTCTGTAACACCTTCTTTATCTTTTTCTTGTCTTGTTTCCCTTCAACTATCTGGCTAATTTATATCCCTCAGGTATACTCTGTGTATTGCCCATGTCTATGTGTTAAGAATTTCTCCACCAGACATCTGAAATATCTACAGTTGAAACAAAATTTCAACAATCATCTATTCTGCTTCCTTATAGTGACTTCCTCATTAATCTCCTGTTAATGTATCAACTATATTACAGATAGGAAAACTCTATATTGTCTTAACACTTTCTCAGAGGACTCCACAGTTCACTATTTCCTCTACGGGCATTTTCTGTGATACAATACAAAATCCAAACAACAACCAGTACATAAATCACAACACCAATAACCAAACCAAAAGTTTCCCAAGACCAAGACCAATCAAATTCCATATCTCAGCAAAAATAGGTTCTTACCATTTTAAAAGGCTTGACCGTGAGAGAAACTTCAATAGACCCACTGTCTGGGACCCAGTTGAAGACACAGGAAACACGGATATACAGTATTTTTGCAAAAATAAGCTTCTTACCTTACAGCGCTGTTTGTAGTATCTGTGAGTCCGGGTCTCCTCCTGTTGCGGCCGTAACCGTAAGGTCAGAGTTCACTGGTCAAGCCTCACGTTTGGGCGCCAAATAAATTGTGGGGGCAAAGACCCCTTACTCTAATTTATGCTGAGTTCCAAATTATTGTTGCCGATTAATTTTGAGTACTCATGGAGCATTGATTGACCGACACTCAGTGATCAAACAAGTCTCTGTTTATTCAAAGCAAAATGCACATAATCTTATACTGATTTGGCGGGGGGGAAGAAAGCCACCCACACACGTCTCATAAAGGTCATGACCATATTTGCTTATAGAAACAGAAAATATGAAACAACCAGAATTGCAGAGATCAGCTTAATCACAATTTATGAACTTAATTTATATTATAAAAGGAAACGACACAAGGTGCAGACAGATAAAACCGCAATGGCATTTAAAAAGGAGAAAGACAGACGAGGAAGTACATGTAACCATTCTTTAAAATAGTCACAAGCACATCAGCCTTTTAAGATGGCTGACATGAGACAAGAAAAGATCTCCTGTCACTCACATTTCCATAGCTGTATGAGGGCTTTTTTCTTTTTTCCGTGACAAGTTGTACTTTCTAATACCACCATTAATTATGGCATACAATGTAGTGGGAAGTGGTAAAAAAAAATCCAAATGGGGTGGAATTGAACCCGTTTTTAAGAGGGTTTTGTTCCTACAGCATTTTGACTGTGGCAAAACTGCCCTTCATTCTCTGGGTCAGTACTATTACAACAATACCTCATATGTATAGTTTTTTTTAAATAGTTAAAAAAGTGTAAAAATAAATGTAAACTTTTTTTACATCACCATATTCTGACCCCATAACTTTTTTATATTTATATCTACTGAGCTGTGTGGGGGCTAATTTTTTGCTGGACAATCTGTCGTTTTATTGATATAATTTTGGAGTGTGTGTGACTTTTTGATCCCATTTTTTTCATTTTTTTTGCGTAAGAGAAGCAATGGAAAAATGGCAAATTGACCATTTTGACCCTTTTTTCCATTACGCCATTTGCCGTATTGGAAAAATATTTCTATATTTTAATAGTAAGGATGTTTTTGATTACGGTGATACCCATGATGTTTATATTTTTTCTTATTTAGGTACAGTGCTGCCCATAATTATTCATACCCCTGGCAAATTTTGACTTAAAGTTACTTTTATTCAACCAGCAAGTAATTTTTTGACGGGAAATGACATAGGTGTCTCCCAAAAGATAATAAGACGATGTACAAGAGGAATTATTGTGAAAAATAAAACATTTCTCAGCTTTTATTTACATTTGAACAAAAAGTGTCCAGTCCAAAATTATTCATACCCTTTACAAACTGTCACAGTCTGTAGGAAAATCAAAAGTTCTATACCATTCCAAATAGTCCAAGCTGTTCTAAAGCATCCTAATTACCCTGATTAATTGGGAACAGATGTTTTAATCAACTAAACATGTGACAAACAGCAGCTCTCTGCAGTTGGTTTGTTTGTCATGGCTAAGACAAAGGAGCTCAGTGAGGACCTGCGGCTGCGCATTCTGGCTGCTCACAAGTCAGGAAAGGGCTACAAGGCCATTTCTTAATGTTTTGAAGTTTTAGTGACTACAGTGCAAAGTATTATTAAAAAATACAGGATGTTCTGCACTGTAGAAAATCTCAGAGGACGTGATCGGAAGCCAAAAGTGACACCTGTGCTGGCCAGGAGGATAGTTAGAGAGGTGATAAAGAATCTAAGGATCACCACCAAGGCCATCCTGGTGAATCTGGGCTCTGCTGGTGGCAATGTCTCAAGGCAGACAATCCAACAGGCACTGCACACTGCTGGGTTCCAGGGATGCAGACCAAGGAGGACGCCACTTCTCCAGATAAGGCACACAAAAGCTCACTTGGCCTATGCAAAAGCTCATCTGGACAAAGAAGAAGACTTCTGGTCCTCTGTGTTATGGTGAGATGAAGCAAAAATGTAATTGTTTGGTCACAATGATGTTTCCTTAATTTAGCTTAAAAAAGGAGAAGCCTTCAACCCAAAGAACACCATCCCCACTGTCATACATGGTGGTGGGAACCTAATGCTTTGGGGGTGTTTTTCAGTCAATGAACCAGGGAACCTAATCACAGTAAACGGCACCATGAAAATAGAGCACTACATGAGGATTCTCAATGACAACATCAACTTGGCCTTAGGCACCAGTGGACATTTCAGCATGACAATGACCTAAATCACACAGCAAAAGTGGTGAAGAAATGGTTAGCAGACAACAACATTAATGTTTTGGAGTGGCCCAGCCAGAGTCCAGACTTGAATCCAATTGAGAATCTGTGGAGGGAGCTAAAGATCAGGGTGATGGCAAGAAGACCCTCCAACCTGAAAGATCTGGAGCTCATTGCTAAAGATGAATCGGCAAAAATACCTGGGGAGACATGCAAAAAGCTGGTCTACAATTATAGGAAGCGTTTGATTGCTGTAATAGCCAATAAAGGCTTTTCTATTGATTTATGAGAAGGATATGAATAATTTTGGACTGGACACTTTTTGCTCAAATGCAAATAAAAGCGGAGATGTTTTTTTTTCCACAATAATGTCTCTTGTACATTGTCTTAATATCTTTTGGGAGACACCTATGTCATTTTCCGTCAAAAAATTACTTGCTGGTTGAATAAAAGTAACTTTAAGTCAAAATTTGCCAGGGGTATGAATAATTATGGGCAGCACTGTATATATTTTTTATTATACTGAAAGGCGGGTGATTTAAACTTTTATATATATATTTTTTTTATATATATATTTGTAACAGTTTTGTTTACAAATTTCTGTAGTGATTTTGAAGCTCATATATGAGCCTAAAAAATCTGTTTTTTAATTTTTTATTTTGAGCAATCATGTATTTTTAAAACGAGTTTATCACTATTGCTCATTTCTTATGTTGGCCTGCCATCCGGTGGAGCATGAATATTCTGGGTCTCGTCAGCGAAACTCAGAGCATTCAAAGCAATTACTAACATCTCCATTGGCCGAAGAGCATGTCGATAGGATCTGGGTTTTTGACTCTTTAGATGCAGTGATCTCACTTGATCATGTCATCTAAAGCCTTTAATTACTGTGATTGGCATTATTGAAACAGCAGAGACCTCCCAGCCATGACGGCGGTTGGGATCCATGTTTGCCTATCCCTCCAGCACCATATGTACGGCACTGGTAGCGAAAGGGTTAAAAAAATTCATGTGTGCCGATCGCAGTAACAGAAATAAAATTAAAAACACATGATTCACCATTTTTTTGTCGCCTTTCCCCCCCTAAAAAAAATGGAATAAGGCTACTTTCACACTAGTGTTTCTATTTTCCAGTATTGAGATCCGTCGTAGGGTCTCAATAGCGGAAACAAATGCTTCCGTTTTGTCCCTATTCATTGTCAATGGGGACAAAACATTACTGATGTGACACAATGAAGGGTATGGTCTGGGAGGACAGGTATTTTCCTCCCAGTGTGTGCTGCTGGGCTGATTTGCAGCCAGGTGGGGTCAAACACCAGACTGGATATTAAGTGCCATCCCGGGTTTTGACAACACCTAGCTGTCCTCAAAAGACAGCTGGGCTCACCAGCAAGGTGTCTCTGTTTTGGGATCTGAGGCCTGGCGTCGTGTTAGAAGGCTGAGAGATCCTGGGATGTGGAGCAAGACGGAACTGTCATGACCCACAATGCAAGTCAATGGGGTTGGATCCATTTTTTTGGACACAATCTGACACAATAGAAAGCTGATCCGTCCCCCATTGACTTTTAATGGAGTTCAGGATGGATCTGTCTTGGCAATGTTAAAGATAATACAACCGGATCCATTCATAACGGATGCAGATGGTTGTATTATCAGTAACATAAGCGTTTTTGCTGAACCCTGCCGGATCCACCAAAAACACTAGTGTGAAAGTAGCCTAACATTGATCAAAAAGTTGTATGTACCACAAAAATGGTACCAATAAAATCTACAGTTTGTCCCACAAAAAACAAACCCTCATATAGCTCTGTAAACCAAAATACTGTATAAAAAAGTTATGGCTGTCAGAAAATGGTGATGCAAAGAAAAAAAAATTGTATCATTTTCATATTGAGCTGCAGAATAAGGACGTCATGTCCTTTTTAGTGCACAATGAATGCCGTGATGTCAAAACCACAAAAACCTTGGTGGAATTGTATATGTTTTTTCCTGTTTTCCAATAACAGACATGTTAAATTAAATGATGTCCTTACAAAGTTCAACTTATCCCACAAAAAGTAAGCCCTCGTATGGCTATATGAACAGAGCATTTAAAAAGTTATGGCTTTTGGAACGTGGGGAGGAAAAAAAATGCTAAACCAAAAATGGGCCCATTACTTAAGGGGTTAATATGCTCTGTAAACAATACAAACGACGAAGAACAATTAAAAATGGTCTGAGAAGAAATATAAAATGTACGCATTAAAATGGCTCTTTTCTGTCAAATGAAAAACTACTGAAAGAACAGAGATTATTGTTTAACACTGTAGACATTAATCCCTTTAAAATGCGAATGATTTCCATATTCCAAGTCTAAAATCTGAAATTATTAAAAAAATATATGGAAATATGGGTCACACATTTAAATTGAAACACCTGACAAATTAATAAATGGATAAAATTGGCCACGTCTTTATTAAATTAACCTTGTACTAGTGATGAGCGAGCATGCTCAGCCGAATACCTGTTCGGCTCAAGCATCGCTATACTCGGCACATGGCGGTTCTTGGCCGAGTACCGCATGTGCTTGAGCGCCATGCTCGAGTCTCCTCCCCGCACGTTTAGCGGCTGCTAAGTAGCCAATAAACGTGCAGGTAAGTGCTGCCATCACTGTAATGCCAGTAGCCATGTTGGTTGCTGGCATTACAGTGATTGGCTGGCCGAAATGCGTCATCGGGTACTATATATAGCACCCGATGACACGTGATCGGATCAGTCATAGTCAGGGAGAGCAGAGGGTAGGAAGGAAGAGACAGTGTAGGGAGCGAAATTCACAGTTTGTATTCTAAGAAAGCTTTTCAAAGAACCCAAAGTCCTTTTAAGGACTACTGTGTGTGTGTGTGTGTTTTAGAGCAGCAATATAGTATTACCTGCGCTAAATTGATCAGTCTCAGGGACATCCGTGCTGAGGAAGGGACAGATAGTGCAGGGAGAGAAATTTGTTCTTTTTACTACCAAAAGCTTTTCAAAGACCCCAAAGTCCTTTTAAGGACTACTGTGTGTGTGTTTGACAGCAGCAAGATTTTTCTTTAATACCCATTAGTGACATATACTGTACATCATCCGCAGACTGTCTTTTTGCGTAAATTCAAATAATCAGCGCCACATTTATTGTCTATAGTGTGCATTTAATACACATCCGTGACATATACAGTACTCCATCCGAAAACTGTTTCTTTAGCGTAAATTTAAATAATCAGGGGCCAGTCCTCATCTACTGTCTCTGTAGTGTGTGTGTGTGTGTGTATAATACACATCCGTGACATATACAGTACTCCATCCGAAAACTGTTTCTTTAGGACAAATTTTACTAATCTGGGCCTAATCTAGTATCCATAGTGTGTGGCTTTCTGTGACATATACAGTACGCCATCCGAAAACTGTTTCTTTAGCGTAAATTTAAATAATCAGGGGCCAGCCCTCATCTACTGTCTCTGTAGTGTGTGCTTGTTATACACATCTGTGACATATACAGTATGCCATCCGAAAACTGTTTCTTTAGGGAAAATTTTACTAATCTGGGCCTAATATAGTGGCCATATTCTGTGGCTTTCTGTGACATATACTGTCCTGCATCCGAAAACTGTGTCTATATTGCAAATTACAAAACTCTGAGCCTAATCTAGTGTCCATAGTGTGTTGTTTTCTGTGACATATACAGTACGCCATCTGAAAACTGTTTCTTTAGGGCAAATTTAAGTAATCTGGGCCTCATCTAGAGTCCATAGTGTGTTGTCTTCTGTGACATATACAGTGCGCCATCCGAAAACTGTTTCTTTAGCGTGCATTTAAATAATCAGGGGTCAGTCCTCATCTACTGTCTCTGTAGTGTATATGTGTAATACACTTCCGTGACATATACATTACTGCATCCGAAAACTGTTTCTTTAGGGCAAATTTAACTAATCTGGGCCTAATATAGTGGCCATATTCTGTGGGTTTCTGTGACGTATACTGTCCTGCATCCGAAAACTGAGTTTGTATTGCAAATTCCAATAATCTGGGCCTAATCTAGTGTCCATAGTGTGTGGCTGTCTGTAACATATACAGTATGCCATCCGAAAATAGTTTCTTTAGGGCAAATTTAACAAATCTGGGCCTAATATAGTGTCCATATTCTGTGGGTTTCTGTGACATATACTGTCCTGCATCCGAAAACTGTGTCTTTAGCGGACCGTAAAACAATCTGCGCCACATCTAGTGACAAAACCATTAATATGAAGAAGGCGAGCACTAAGGGACACGGAAGTGGGCGTGATGCTGATGGTGCACGCAGAGGCCGTGGCCCTGGGTGCAAAGAAACTGTGCCTGCCGCCAGTGCACCAGAAAAAAAAAAACATCCACCGTACCCAGCTTCATGTCCAACTTAGCTGGGCGGTGCAGGACAACACTGTCCAAGTTGGACCAGTGCGAACAGTTGGTCGTTTGGATTGCTGAAGATAATGCTTCCAGTCGGTTAAGCACCACCCTCTCTTCCACCAAGTCCAATCTCTGTAGCCAAGAGTCTGGTCAACCGAATCCTCACTCTGATCATTCTTCCTCCCACCACGGAGAGACATGCCAAAGGAGTGATCCCACACTCCGATATTCCGAGGAGCTCTTTCCAGCTCCACTATTACATTTGGCCCTTGTGCCCAGCACGCTTTAAGAGGGACCTGAGCTATTGTGCCCTGGTTTCCAACCTCTTGAGCCTTCACAGTCTCAAGAAGATGACGGTGGTGAACGGCAATCATTCGAGGTGGATGATGATGAGACACAGTTGTCAATCACTGAGGTTGTGGTTAGGTCAAGTCAGGAGGATGAGCAGAGTGAGGAAGTGGAAGAGTATGTAGTTGACGATGAAGTCACTGACCCAATATGGGAAGGTGAAAAGCCGAGCGAGGATAGCAGTACATAGGGGGAGGGATCCACAGCATCGCAACAGGCTGGAAGAGGCAGTGGGGTTGCAAAAGGGAGAAGTCGGCCCACACCAAACTAGCCCACAACCGTTACACCGAGCACCCCTATGCGCAAATCTACCTTGCCAAGGGGTAGGTGTTCCGCAGTATGGCGCTTTTTTGATGAAAGTGCAGGCGACAAAAGAGTGGTAGTTTGCAACCTGTGCCGTACCAAAATGAGCCGGGGCATGAACACTAGCAACCTCACCACCACCAGCATGATCCGCCACATGGCATCAAAGCACCCTAATAGGTGGGTCGAACGCTTGGGTCCACAATCTGGGTCTGCGGGTCACACCACTACCTCCTCTTCCCCTGTGTTACCCACTGCTGGTCAATCCCCTGTCGAAGGCGCAGGCCCGGATGAACCTCGTCCTGCACCTGGACCTTCGCATGAACCATCAGCAACAACATTCACTTCCCTGTTCCAGCGCAGCATCCAAATGTCCATAAAACTGTCATTTGAAACGCAAGCACAAATACCCACCTACCCACCCACAGGCCATAGCACTAAATGCGCAACTTTTGAAATTACTGGCCCTTGAAATGTTGCCATTTAGGCTTGTGGACACTGAGGCCTTCCACAGCCTGATGTCGGCGGCCATCCCTCGGTACCCGGTCCCCAGCTGCCACTATTTTTCACGGTGTGCCATGCCCACTGTCACTCACATTTCCATAGCTGTATGAGGGCTTTTTTCTTTTTTCCGTGACAAGTTGTACTTTCTAATACCACCATTAATTATGGCATACAATGTAGTGGGAAGTGGTAAAAAAAAATCCAAATGGGGTGGAATTGAACCCGTTTAAGAGGGTTTTGTTCCTACAGCATTTTGACTGTGGCAAAACTGCCCTTCATTCTCTGGGTCAGTACTATTACAACAATACCTCATATGTATAGTTTTTTTAAAATAGTTAAAAAAGTGTAAAAATAAATGTAAACTTTTTTTACATCACCATATTCTGACCCCATAACTTTTTTATATTTATATCTACTGAGCTGTGTGGGGGCTAATTTTTTGCTGGACAATCTGTCGTTTTATTGATATAATTTTGGAGTGTGTGTGACTTTTTGATCCCATTTTTTTCATTTTTTTTGCGTAAGAGAAGCAATGGAAAAATGGCAAATTGACCATTTTGACCCTTTTTTCCATTACGCCATTTGCCGTATTGGAAAAATATTTCTATATTTTAATAGTAAGGATGTTTTTGATTACGGTGATACCCATGATGTTTATATTTTTTCTTATTTAGGTACAGTGCTGCCCATAATTATTCATACCCCTGGCAAATTTTGACTTAAAGTTACTTTTATTCAACCAGCAAGTAATTTTTTGACGGGAAATGACATAGGTGTCTCCCAAAAGATAATAAGACGATGTACAAGAGGAATTATTGTGAAAAATAAAACATTTCTCAGCTTTTATTTACATTTGAACAAAAAGTGTCCAGTCCAAAATTATTCATACCCTTTACAAACTGTCACAGTCTGTAGGAAAATCAAAAGTTCTATACCATTCCAAATAGTCCAAGCTGTTCTAAAGCATCCTAATTACCCTGATTAATTGGGAACAGATGTTTTAATCAACTAAACATGTGACAAACAGCAGCTCTCTGCAGTTGGTTTGTTTGTCATGGCTAAGACAAAGGAGCTCAGTGAGGACCTGCGGCTGCGCATTCTGGCTGCTCACAAGTCAGGAAAGGGCTACAAGGCCATTTCTTAATGTTTTGAAGTTCTAGTGACTACAGTGCAAAGTATTATTAAAAAATACAGGATGTTCTGCACTGTAGAAAATCTCAGAGGACGTGATCGGAAGCCAAAAGTGACACCTGTGCTGGCCAGGAGGATAGTTAGAGAGGTGATAAAGAATCCAAGGATCACCACCAAGGCCATCCTGATGAATCTGGGCTCTGCTGGTGGCAATGTCTCAAGGCAGACAATCCAACAGGCACTGCACACTGCTGGGTTCCAGGGATGCAGACCAAGGAGGACGCCACTTCTCCAGATAAGGCACACAAAAGCTCACTTGGCCTATGCAAAAGCTCATCTGGACAAAGAAGAAGACTTCTGGTCTTCTGTGTTATGGTGAGATGAAGCAAAAATGTAATTGTTTGGTCACAATGATGTTCCCTTAATTTAGCGTAAAAAAGGAGAAGCCTTCAACCCAAAGAACACCATCCCCACTGTCATACATGGTGGTGGGAACCTAATGCTTTGGGGGTGTTTTTCAGTCAATGAACCAGGGAACCTAATCACAGTAAATGGCACCATGAAAATAGAGCACTACATGAGGATTCTCAATGACAACATCAACTTGGCCTTAGGCACCAGTGGACATTTCAGCATGACAATGACCTAAAACACACAGCAAAAGTGGTGAAGAAATGGTTAGCAGACAACAACATTAATGTTTTGGAGTGGCCCAGCCAGAGTCCAGACTTGAATCCAATTGAGAATCTGTGGAGGGAGCTAAAGATCAGGGTGATGGCAAGAAGACCCTCCAACCTGAAAGATTTGGAGCTCATTGCTAAAGATGAATGGGCAAAAATACCTGGGGAGACATGCAAAAAGCTGGTCTACAATTATAGGAAGCGTTTGATTGCTGTAATAGCCAATAAAGGCTTTTCTATTGATTATTGAGAAGGATATGAATAATTTTGGACTGGACACTTTTTGCTCAAATGCAAATAAAAGAGGAGATGTTTTTTTTCCACAATAATGTCTCTTGTACATTGTCTTAATATCTTTTGGGAGACACCTATGTCATTTTCCGTCAAAAAATTACTTGCTGGTTGAATAAAAGTAACTTTAAGTCAAAATTTTCCAGGGGTATGAATAATTATGGGCAGCACTGTATATATTTTTTATTATACTGAAAGGCGGGTGATTTAAACTTTTATATATATATTTTTTTTATATATATATTTGTAACAGTTTTTTTTTACAAATTTCTGTAGTGATTTTGAAGCTCATATATGAGCCTATAAAATCAGTTTTTTTATTTTTTATTTTGAGCAATCATGTATTTTTAAAACGAGTTTATCACTATTGCTCATTTCTTATGTTGGCCTGCCATCCGGTGGAGCATGAATATTCTGGGTCTCGTCAGCGAAACTCAGAGCATTCAAAGCAATTACTAACATCTCCATTGGCCGAAGAGCATGTCGGTAGGATCTGGGTTTTTGACTCTTTAGATGCAGTGATCTCACTTGATCATGTCATCTAAAGCCTTTAATTACTGTGATTGGCATTATTGAAACAGCAGAGACCTCCCAGCCATGACGGCGGTTGGGATCCATGTTTGCCTATCCCTCCAGCACCATATGTACGGCACTGGTAGCGAAAGGGTTAAAAAAATTCATGTGTGCCGATCGCAGTAACAGAAATAAAATTAAAAACACATGATTCACCATTTTTTTGTCGCCTTTCCCCCCCTAAAAAAAATGGAATAAGGCTACTTTCACACTAGTGTTTCTATTTTCCAGTATTGAGATCCGTCGTAGGGTCTCAATAGCGGAAACAAATGCTTCCGTTTTGTCCCTATTCATTGTCAATGGGGACAAAACATTACTGATGTGACACAATGAAGGGTATGGTCTGGGAGGACAGGTATTTTCCTCCCAGTGTGTGCTGCTGGGCTGATTTGCAGCCAGGTGGGGTCAAACACCAGACTGGATATTAAGTGCCATCCCGGGTTTTGACAACACCTAGCTGTCCTCAAAAGACAGCTGGGCTCACCAGCAAGGTGTCTCTGTTTTGGGATCTGAGGCCTGGCGTCGTGTTAGAAGGCTGAGAGATCCTGGGATGTGGAGCAAGACGGAACTGTCATGACCCACAATGCAAGTCAATGGGGTTGGATCCATTTTTTTGGACACAATCTGACACAATAGAAAGCTGATCCGTCCCCCATTGACTTTTAATGGAGTTCAGGATGGATCTGTCTTGGCAATGTTAAAGATAATACAACCGGATCCATTCATAACGGATGCAGATGGTTGTATTATCAGTAACATAAGCGTTTTTGCTGAACCCTGCCGGATCCACCAAAAACACTAGTGTGAAAGTAGCCTAACATTGATCAAAAAGTTGTATGTACCACAAAAATGGTACCAATAAAATCTACAGTTTGTCCCACAAAAAACAAACCCTCATATAGCTCTGTAAACCAAAATACTGTATAAAAAAGTTATGGCTGTCAGAAAATGGTGATGCAAAGAAAAAAAAATTGTATCATTTTCATATTGAGCTGCAGAATAAGGACGTCATGTCCTTTTTAGTGCACAATGAATGCCGTGATGTCAAAACCACAAAAACCTTGGTGGAATTGTATATGTTTTTTCCTGTTTTCCAATAACAGACATGTTAAATTAAATGATGTCCTTACAAAGTTCAACTTATCCCACAAAAAGTAAGCCCTCGTATGGCTATATGAACAGAGCATTTAAAAAGTTATGGCTTTTGGAACGTGGGGAGGAAAAAAAATGCTAAACCAAAAATGGGCCCATTACTTAAGGGGTTAATATGCTCTGTAAACAATACAAACGACGAAGAACAATTAAAAATGGTCTGAGAAGAAATATAAAATGTACGCATTAAAATGGCTCTTTTCTGTCAAATGAAAAACTACTGAAAGAACAGAGATTATTGTTTAACACTGTAGACATTAATCCCTTTAAAATGCGAATGATTTCCATATTCCAAGTCTAAAATCTGAAATTATTAAAAAAATATATGGAAATATGGGTCACACATTTAAATTGAAACACCTGACAAATTAATAAATGGATAAAATTGGCCACGTCTTTATTAAATTAACCTTGTACTAGTGATGAGCGAGCATGCTCAGCCGAATACCTGTTCGGCTCAAGCATCGCTATACTCGGCACATGGCGGTTCTTGGCCGAGTACCGCATGTGCTTGAGCGCCATGCTCGAGTCTCCTCCCCGCACGTTTAGCGGCTGCTAAGTAGCCAATAAACGTGCAGGTAAGTGCTGCCATCACTGTAATGCCAGTAGCCATGTTGGTTGCTGGCATTACAGTGATTGGCTGGCCGAAATGCGTCATCGGGTACTATATATAGCACCCGATGACACGTGATCGAATCAGTCATAGTCAGGGAGAGCAGAGGGTAGGAAGGAAGAGACAGTGTAGGGAGCGAAATTCACAGTTTGTATTCTAAGAAAGCTTTTCAAAGAACCCAAAGTCCTTTTAAGGACTACTGTGTGTGTGTGTGTTTTAGAGCAGCAATATAGTATTACCTGCGCTAAATTGATCAGTCTCAGGGACATCCGTGCTGAGGAAGGGACAGATAGTGCAGGGAGAGAAATTTGTTCTTTTTACTACCAAAAGCTTTTCAAAGACCCCAAAGTCCTTTTAAGGACTACTGTGTGTGTGTTTGACAGCAGCAAGATTTTTCTTTAATACCCATTAGTGACATATACTGTACATCATCCGCAGACTGTCTTTTTGCGTAAATTCAAATAATCAGCGCCACATTTATTGTCTATAGTGTGCATTTAATACACATCCGTGACATATACAGTACTCCATCCGAAAACTGTTTCTTTAGCGTAAATTTAAATAATCAGGGGCCAGTCCTCATCTACTGTCTCTGTAGTGTATGTGTGTGTGTGTATAATACACATCCGTGACATATACAGTACTCCATCCGAAAACTGTTTCTTTAGGACAAATTTTACTAATCTGGGCCTAATCTAGTATCCATAGTGTGTGGCTTTCTGTGACATATACAGTACGCCATCCGAAAACTGTTTCTTTAGCGTAAATTTAAATAATCAGGGGCCAGCCCTCATCTACTGTCTCTGTAGTGTGTGCTTGTTATACACATCTGTGACATATACAGTATGCCATCCGAAAACTGTTTCTTTAGGGAAAATTTTACTAATCTGGGCCTAATATAGTGGCCATATTCTGTGGCTTTCTGTGACATATACTGTCCTGCATCCGAAAACTGTGTCTATATTGCAAATTACAAAACTCTGAGCCTAATCTAGTGTCCATAGTATGTTGTTTTCTGTGACATATACAGTACGCCATCTGAAAACTGTTTCTTTAGGGCAAATTTAAGTAATCTGGGCCTCATCTAGAGTCCATAGTGTGTTGTCTTCTGTGACATATACAGTGCGCCATCCGAAAACTGTTTCTTTAGCGTGCATTTAAATAATCAGGGGTCAGTCCTCATCTACTGTCTCTGTAGTGTATATGTGTAATACACTTCCGTGACATATACATTACTGCATCCGAAAACTGTTTCTTTAGGGCAAATTTAACTAATCTGGGCCTAATATAGTGGCCATATTCTGTGGGTTTCTGTGACGTATACTGTCCTGCATCCGAAAACTGAGTTTGTATTGCAAATTCCAATAATCTGGGCCTAATCTAGTGTCCATAGTGTGTGGCTGTCTGTAACATATACAGTATGCCATCCGAAAATAGTTTCTTTAGGGCAAATTTAACAAATCTGGGCCTAATATAGTGTCCATATTCTGTGGGTTTCTGTGACATATACTGTCCTGCATCCGAAAACTGTGTCTTTAGCGGACCGTAAAACAATCTGCGCCACATCTAGTGACAAAACCATTAATATGAAGAAGGCGAGCACTAAGGGACACGGAAGTGGGCGTGATGCTGATGGTGCACGCAGAGGCCGTGGCCCTGGGTGCAAAGAAACTGTGCCTGCCGCCAGTGCACCAGAAAAAAAAAAACATCCACCGTACCCAGCTTCATGTCCAACTTAGCTGGGCGGTGCAGGACAACACTGTCCAAGTTGGACCAGTGCGAACAGTTGGTCGTTTGGATTGCTGAAGATAATGCTTCCAGTCGGTTAAGCACCACCCTCTCTTCCACCAAGTCCAATCTCTGTAGCCAAGAGTCTGGTCAACCGAATCCTCACTCTGATCATTCTTCCTCCCACCACGGAGAGACATGCCAAAGGAGTGATCCCACACTCCGATATTCCGAGGAGCTCTTTCCAGCTCCACTATTACATTTGGCCCTTGTGCCCAGCACGCTTTAAGAGGGACCTGAGCTATTGTGCCCTGGTTTCCAACCTCTTGAGCCTTCACAGTCTCAAGAAGATGACGGTGGTGAACGGCAATCATTCGAGGTGAATGATGATGAGACACAGTTGTCAATCACTGAGGTTGTGGTTAGGTCAAGTCAGGAGGATGAGCAGAGTGAGGAAGTGGAAGAGTATGTAGTTGACGATGAAGTCACTGACCCAATATGGGAAGGTGAAAAGCCGAGCGAGGATAGCAGTACATAGGGGGAGGGATCCACAGCATCGCAACAGGCTGGAAGAGGCAGTGGGGTTGCAAAAGGGAGAAGTCGGCCCACACCAAACTAGCCCACAACCGTTACACCGAGCACCCCTATGCGCAAATCTACCTTGCCAAGGGGTAGGTGTTCCGCAGTATGGCGCTTTTTTGATGAAAGTGCAGGCGACAAAAGAGTGGTAGTTTGCAACCTGTGCCGTACCAAAATGAGCCGGGGCATGAACACTAGCAACCTCACCACCACCAGCATGATCCGCCACATGGCATCAAAGCACCCTAATAGGTGGGTCGAACGCTTGGGTCCACAATCTGGGTCTGCGGGTCACACCACTACCTCCTCTTCCCCTGTGTTACCCACTGCTGGTCAATCCCCTGTCAAAGGCGCAGGCCCGGATGAACCTCGTCCTGCACCTGGACCTTCGCATGAACCATCAGCAACAACATTCACTTCCCTGTTCCAGCGCAGCATCCAAATGTCCATAAAACTGTCATTTGAAACGCAAGCACAAATACCCACCTACCCACCCACAGGCCATAGCACTAAATGCGCAACTTTTGAAATTACTGGCCCTTGAAATGTTGCCATTTAGGCTTGTGGACACTGAGGCCTTCCACAGCCTGATGTCGGCGGCCATCCCTCGGTACCCGGTCCCCAGCTGCCACTATTTTTCACGGTGTGCCATGCCCACTGTCACTCACATTTCCATAGCTGTATGAGGGCTTTTTTCTTTTTTCCGTGACAAGTTGTACTTTCTAATACCACCATTAATTATGGCATACAATGTAGTGGGAAGTGGTAAAAAAAAATCCAAATGGGGTGGAATTGAACCCGTTTAAGAGGGTTTTGTTCCTACAGCATTTTGACTGTGGCAAAACTGCCCTTCATTCTCTGGGTCAGTACTATTACAACAATACCTCATATGTATAGTTTTTTTTAAATAGTTAAAAAAGTGTAAAAATAAATGTAAACTTTTTTTACATCACCATATTCTGACCCCATAACTTTTTTATATTTATATCTACTGAGCTGTGTGGGGGCTAATTTTTTGCTGGACAATCTGTCGTTTTATTGATATAATTTTGGAGTGTGTGTGACTTTTTGATCCCATTTTTTTCATTTTTTTTGCGTAAGAGAAGCAATGGAAAAATGGCAAATTGACCATTTTGACCCTTTTTTCCATTACGCCATTTGCCGTATTGGAAAAATATTTCTATATTTTAATAGTAAGGATGTTTTTGATTACGGTGATACCCATGATGTTTATATTTTTTCTTATTTAGGTACAGTGCTGCCCATAATTATTCATACCCCTGGCAAATTTTGACTTAAAGTTACTTTTATTCAACCAGCAAGTAATTTTTTGACGGGAAATGACATAGGTGTCTCCCAAAAGATAATAAGACGATGTACAAGAGGAATTATTGTGAAAAATAAAACATTTCTCAGCTTTTATTTACATTTGAACAAAAAGTGTCCAGTCCAAAATTATTCATACCCTTTACAAACTGTCACAGTCTGTAGGAAAATCAAAAGTTCTATACCATTCCAAATAGTCCAAGCTGTTCTAAAGCATCCTAATTACCCTGATTAATTGGGAACAGATGTTTTAATCAACTAAACATGTGACAAACAGCAGCTCTCTGCAGTTGGTTTGTTTGTCATGGCTAAGACAAAGGAGCTCAGTGAGGACCTGCGGCTGCGCATTCTGGCTGCTCACAAGTCAGGAAAGGGCTACAAGGCCATTTCTTAATGTTTTGAAGTTCTAGTGACTACAGTGCAAAGTATTATTAAAAAATACAGGATGTTCTGCACTGTAGAAAATCTCAGAGGACGTGATCGGAAGCCAAAAGTGACACCTGTGCTGGCCAGGAGGATAGTTAGAGAGGTGATAAAGAATCCAAGGATCACCACCAAGGCCATCCTGGTGAATCTGGGCTCTGCTGGTGGCAATGTCTCAAGGCAGACAATCCAACAGGCACTGCACACTGCTGGGTTCCAGGGATGCAGACCAAGGAGGACGCCACTTCTCCAGATAAGGCACACAAAAGCTCACTTGGCCTATGCAAAAGCTCATCTGGACAAAGAAGAAGACTTCTGGTCTTCTGTGTTATGGTGAGATGAAGCAAAAATGTAATTGTTTGGTCACAATGATGTTCCCTTAATTTAGCGTAAAAAAGGAGAAGCCTTCAACCCAAAGAACACCATCCCCACTGTCATACATGGTGGTGGGAACCTAATGCTTTGGGGGTGTTTTTCAGTCAATGAACCAGGGAACCTAATCACAGTAAATGGCACCATGAAAATAGAGCACTACATGAGGATTCTCAATGACAACATCAACTTGGCCTTAGGCACCAGTGGACATTTCAGCATGACAATGACCTAAAACACACAGCAAAAGTGGTGAAGAAATGGTTAGCAGACAACAACATTAATGTTTTGGAGTGGCCCAGCCAGAGTCCAGACTTGAATCCAATTGAGAATCTGTGGAGGGAGCTAAAGATCAGGGTGATGGCAAGAAGACCCTCCAACCTGAAAGATTTGGAGCTCATTGCTAAAGATGAATGGGCAAAAATACCTGGGGAGACATGCAAAAAGCTGGTCTACAATTATAGGAAGCGTTTGATTGCTGTAATAGCCAATAAAGGCTTTTCTATTGATTATTGAGAAGGATATGAATAATTTTGGACTGGACACTTTTTGCTCAAATGCAAATAAAAGAGGAGATGTTTTTTTTCCACAATAATGTCTCTTGTACATTGTCTTAATATCTTTTGGGAGACACCTATGTCATTTTCCGTCAAAAAATTACTTGCTGGTTGAATAAAAGTAACTTTAAGTCAAAATTTGCCAGGGGTATGAATAATTATGGGCAGCACTGTATATATTTTTTATTATACTGAAAGGCGGGTGATTTAAACTTTTATATATATTTTTTTTTTATATATATATTTGTAACAGTTTTTTTTTACAAATTTCTGTAGTGATTTTGAAGCTCATATATGAGCCTATAAAATCTGTTTTTTTATTTTTTATTTTGAGCAATCATGTATTTTTAAAACGAGTTTATCACTATTGCTCATTTCTTATGTTGGCCTGCCATCCGGTGGAGCATGAATATTCTGGGTCTCGTCAGCGAAACTCAGAGCATTCAAAGCAATTACTAACATCTCCATTGGCCGAAGAGCATGTCGGTAGGATCTGGGTTTTTGACTCTTTAGATGCAGTGATCTCACTTGATCATGTCATCTAAAGCCTTTAATTACTGTGATTGGCATTATTGAAACAGCAGAGACCTCCCAGCCATGACGGCGGTTGGGATCCATGTTTGCCTATCCCTCCAGCACCATATGTACGGCACTGGTAGCGAAAGGGTTAAAAAAATTCATGTGTGCCGATCGCAGTAACAGAAATAAAATTAAAAACACATGATTCACTATTTTTTTGGCGCCTTTCCCCCCCTAAAAAAAATGGAATAAGGCTACTTTCACACTAGTGTTTCTATTTTCCAGTATTGAGATCCGTCGTAGGGTCTCAATAGCGGAAACAAATGCTTCCGTTTTGTCCCCATTCATTGTCAATGGGGACAAAACATTACTGATGTGACACAATGAAGGGTATGGTCTGGGAGGACAGGTATTTTCCTCCCAGTGTGTGCTGCTGGGCTGATTTGCAGCCAGGTGGGGTCAAACACCAGACTGGATTTTAAGTGCCATCCCGGGTTTTGACAACACCTAGCTGTCCTCAAAAGACAGCTGGGCTCACCAGCAAGGTGTCTCTGTTTTGGGATCTGAGGCCTGGCGTCGTGTTAGAAGGCTGAGAGATCCTGGGATGTGGAGCAAGACGGAACTGTCATGACCCACAATGCAAGTCAATGGGGTTGGATCCATTTTTTTGGACACAATCTGACACAATAGAAAGCTGATCCGTCCCCCATTGACTTTTAATGGAGTTCAGGATGGATCTGTCTTGGCAATGTTAAAGATAATACAACCGGATCCATTCATAACGGATGCAGATGGTTGTATTATCAGTAACATAAGCGTTTTTGCTGAACCCTGCCGGATCCACCAAAAACACTAGTGTGAAAGTAGCCTAACATTGATCAAAAAGTTGTATGTACCACAAAAATGGTACCATTAAAATCTACAGTTTGTCCCACAAAAAACAAACCCTCATATAGCTCTGTAAACCAAAATACTGTATAAAAAAGTTATGGCTGTCAGAAAATGGTGATGCAAAGAAAAAAAAATTGTATCATTTTCATATTGAGCTGCAGAATAAGGACGTCATGTCCTTTTTAGTGCACAATGAATGCCGTGATGTCAAAACCACAAAAACCTTGGTGGAATTGTATATGTTTTTTCCTGTTTTCCAATAACAGACATGTTAAATTAAATGATGTCCTTACAAAGTACAACTTATCCCACAAAAAGTAAGCCCTCGTATGGCTATATGAACAGAGCATTTAAAAAGTTATGGCTTTTGGAACGTGGGGAGGAAAAAAAATGCTAAACCAAAAATGGGCCCATTACTTAAGGGGTTAATATGCTCTGTAAACAATACAAACAACGAAGAACGATTAAAAATGGTCTGAGAAGAAATATAAAATGTACGCATTAAAATGGCTCTTTTCTGTCAAATGAAAAACTACTGAAAGAACAGAGATTATTGTTTAACACTGTAGACATTAATCCCTTTAAAATGCGAATGATTTCCATATTCCAAGTCTAAAATCTGAAATTATTAAAAAAAATATGGAAATATGGGTCACACATTTAAATTGAAACACCTGACAAATTAATAAATGGATAAAATTGGCCACGTCTTTATTAAATTAACCTTGTACTAGTGATGAGCGAGCATGCTCAGCCGAATACCTGTTCGGCTCAAGCATCGCTATACTCGGCACATGGCGGTTCTTAGCCGAGTACCGCATGTGCTTGAGCGCCATGCTCGAGTCTCCTCCCCGCACGTTTAGCGGCTGCTAAGTAGCCAATAAACGTGCAGGTAAGTACTGCCATCACTGTAATGCCAGTAGCCATGTTGGTTGCTGGCATTACAGTGATTGGCTGGCCGAAATGCGTCATCGGGTACTATATATAGCACCCGATGACACGTGATCGGATCAGTCATAGTCAGGGAGAGCAGAGGGTAGGAAGGAAGAGACAGTGTAGGGAGCGAAATTCACAGTTTGTATTCTAAGAAAGCTTTTCAAAGAACCCAAAGTCCTTTTAAGGACTACTGTGTGTGTGTGTGTTTTAGAGCAGCAATATAGTATTACCTGCGCTAAATTGATCAGTCTCAGGGACATCCGTGCTGAGGAAGGGACAGATAGTGCAGGGAGAGAAATTTGTTCTTTTTACTACCAAAAGCTTTTCAAAGACCCCAAAGTCCTTTTAAGGACTACTGTGTGTGTGTTTGACAGCAGCAAGATTTTTCTTTAATACCCATTAGTGACATATACTGTACATCATCCGCAGACTGTCTTTTTGCGTAAATTCAAATAATCAGCGCCACATTTATTGTCTATAGTGTGCATTTAATACACATCCGTGACATATACAGTACTCCATCCGAAAACTGTTTCTTTAGCGTAAATTTAAATAATCAGGGGCCAGTCCTCATCTACTGTCTCTGTAGTGTGTGTGTGTGTATAATACACATCCGTGACATATACAGTACTCCATCCGAAAACTGTTTCTTTAGGACAAATTTTACTAATCTGGGCCTAATCTAGTATCCATAGTGTGTGGCTTTCTGTGACATATACAGTACGCCATCCGAAAACTGTTTCTTTAGCGTAAATTTAAATAATCAGGGGCCAGCCCTCATCTACTGTCTCTGTAGTGTGTGCTTGTTATACAAATCTGTGACATATACAGTATGCCATCCGAAAACTGTTTCTTTAGGGAAAATTTTACTAATCTGGGCCTAATATAGTGGCCATATTCTGTGGCTTTCTGTGACATATACTGTCCTGCATCCGAAAACTGTGTCTATATTGCAAATTACAAAACTCTGAGCCTAATCTAGTGTCCATAGTGTGTTGTTTTCTGTGACATATACAGTACGCCATCTGAAAACTGTTTCTTTAGGGCAAATTTAAGTAATCTGGGCCTCATCTAGAGTCCATAGTGTGTTGTCTTCTGTGACATATACAGTGCGCCATCCGAAAACTGTTTCTTTAGCGTGCATTTAAATAATCAGGGGCCAGTCCTCAGCTACTGTCTCTGTAGTGTATATGTGTAATACACATCCGTGACATATACATTACTGCATCCGAAAACTGTTTCTTTAGGGCAAATTTAACTAATCTGGGCCTAATATAGTGGCCATATTCTGTGGCTTTCTGTGACATATACTGTCCTGCATCCGAAAACTGTGTCTATATTGCAAATTACAAAACTCTGAGCCTAATCTAGTGTCCATAGTGTGTTGTTTTCTGTGACATATACAGTAAGCCATCTGAAAACTGTTTCTTTAGGGCAAATTTAAGTAATCTGGGCCTCATCTAGAGTCCATAGTGTCTTGTCTTCTGTGACATATACAGTGCGCCATCCGAAAACTGTTTCTATAGCGTGCATTTAAATAATCAGGGGCCAGTCCTCATCTACTGTCTCTGTAATGTATATGTGTAATACACATCCGTGACATATACATTACTGCATCCGAAAACTGTTTCTTTAGGGCAAATTTAACTAATCTGGGCCTAATATAGTGGCCATATTCTGTGGGTTTCTGTGATGTATACTGTCCTGCATCCGAAAACTGAGTTTGTATTGCAAATTCCAATAATCTGGGCCTAATCTAGTGTCCATAGTGTGTGGCTGTCTGTAACATATACAGTATGCCATCCGAAAATAGTTTCTTTAGGGCAAATTTAACAAATCTGGGCCTAATATAGTGTCCATATTCTGTGGGTTTCTGTGACATATACTGTCCTGCTTCCGAAAACTGTGTCTTTAGCGGACCGTAAAACAATCTGCGCCACACCTAGGGACAAAACCATTAATATCAAGAAGGCGAGCACTAAGGGACACGGAAGTGGGCTTGATGCTGATGGTGCACGCAGAGGCCGTGGCCCTGGGTGCAAAGAAACTGTGCCTGCCGCCAGTGCACCAGAAAAAAAAAAACATCCACCGTACCCAGCTTCATGTCCAACTTAGCTGGGCGGTGCAGGACAACACTGTCCAAGTTGGACCAGTGCGAACAGTTGGTCGTTTGGATTGCTGAAGATAATGCTTCCAGTCGGTTAAGCACCACCCTCTCTTCCACCAAGTCCAATCTCTGTAGCCAAGAGTCTGGTCAACCGAATCCTCACTCTGATCATTCTTCCTCCCACCACGGAGAGACATGCCAAAGGAGTGATCCCACACTCCGATATTCCGAGGAGATCTTTCCAGCTCCACTATTACATTTGGCCCTTGTGCCCAGCACGCTTTAAGAGGGACCTGAGCTATTGTGCCCTGGTTTCCAACCTCTTGAGCCTTCACAGTCTCAAGAAGATGATGGTGGTGAACGGCAATCATTCGAGGTGGATGATGATGAGACACAGTTGTCAATCACTGAGGTTGTGGTTAGGTCAAGTCAGGAGGATGAGCAGAGTGAGGAAGTGGAAGAGTATGTAGTTGACGATGAAGTCACTGACCCAATATGGGAAGGTGAAAAGCCGAGCGAGGATAGCAGTACATAGGGGGAGGGATCCACAGCATCGCAACAGGCTGGAAGAGGCAGTGGGGTTGCAAAAGGGAGAAGTCGGCCCACACCAAACTAGCCCACAACCGTTACACAGAGCACCCCTATGCGCAAATCTACCTTGCCAAGGGGTAGGTGTTCCGCAGTATGGCGCTTTTTTGATGAAAGTGCAGGCGACAAAAGAGTGGTAGTTTGCAACCTGTGCCGTACCAAAATGAGCCGGGGCATGAACACTAGCAACCTCACCACCACCAGCATGATCCGCCACATGGCATCAAAGCACCCTAATAGGTGGGTCGAACGCTTGGGTCCACAATCTGGGTCTGCGGGTCACACCACTACCTCCTCTTCCCCTGTGTTACCCACTGCTGGTCAATCCCCTGTCGAAGGCGCAGGCCCGGATGAACCTCGTCCTGCACCTGGACCTTCGCATGAACCATCAGCAACAACATTCACTTCCCTGTTCCAGCGCAGCATCCAAATGTCCATAAAACTATCATTTGAACGCAAATACCCACCTACCCACCCACAGGCCATAGCACTAAATGCGCAACTTTTGAAATTACTGGCCCTTGAAATGTTGCCATTTAGGCTTGTGGACACTGAGGCCTTCCACAGCCTGATGTCGGCGGCCATCCCTCGGTACCCGGTCCCCAGCCGCCACTATTTTTCACGGTGTGCCATGCCCACTTTACACCAGTATGTGTCCCAGAACATCACCTGTGCCCTGACCAATGCACTTACTGGGAAGGTCCACTTCACCACGGACACATGGACAAGTGCCGGTGGTCAGGGACTCTACCTTTCCATGACTGCACACTGGATGAATATTGTGGAGGCCGGGAGTGAGTTATACCCTGGGATGGCACAGGTGTTACCCACTACCAGGATTGCGGGTCCTACGTCCATCAAGGTCTCCACCAGCAGCTATGTTACTTGCTACAACCCCCACTTCTCTTCCTCTGCCGCCTCCTCCTCCACTTCCACCTCCAGCAGCAGTCAGCCATCAGTCGCTAGCTGGAAGCAGTGTAGCACTGCTGTGGTAAAGCGTCAACAGGCCGTGCTGAAGTTGATCTGCTTAGGGGACAAACAGCACACCGCTGCAGAGCTGTGGCAGGGTATAAGGGACTAGACCGAGCTGTGGCTCTCGCCACTCTACCTGCAACCAGGCATTGTTGTGTCTGACAATGGCCGTAACTTGGTGGTGGCTTTGGAGCTCGGCAACCTGACACACATTCTATGCCTAGCCCACGTCTTAAAGGGCGTCACCCCACTAAACATTTTTTTTTTTTTTGGGTTACTTATAATGCCTAGAATGCGATTTATGCATGCATACTGTAATTAATTATTTTCGTTCAGCAGATTCTGTTAAAAACTTACTTTTAAAATATGCAAATTACCTTGCTACCAGCAAGTAGGGCGGCTACTTGCTGGTAGCAGCCGCATCCTCCTATCCTAAAGACGCCCCCTCCGCATGCTGATTGACAGGGCCAGCGGACAGGATCTGTCTCTGCTGGCCCTGTCTGCATTCAAAATCTGGCGCCTGCGCCGTACCTGTCTTCATTCGGCGCAGGCGCACTGAGAGGCGGACTCTCTATCGGCCGCTCCATCCTCAATGCGCCAGCGCCGATAACGTCATATCTAAACCAGGCGCATTGAGGAAGGAGAGACCGAGCGAGCGTCCGCCTCTCAGTGCGCCTGCGCCGACTGAAGACAGGTACGGCGCAGGCGCCAGATTTTGAATGCAGACAGGGCCAGCAGAGAAAGATCCCGTCCGCTGGCCCTGTCAATCAGCATGCGGAGGGGGCGTCTTTAGGATAGGAGGATGCGGCTGCTACCAGCAAGTAGCCGCCCTACTTGCTGGTAACAAGGTAATTAGCATATTTTAAAAGTAAGTTTTTAACAGAATCTGCTGAACGAAAATGATTAATTACAGTATGTATGCATAAATTGCATTATAGGCATTATAAGTAACCCAAAAAAAAAAAACTGTTTAGTGGGGTGACAGAAGCCCTTTAAACTTAGTGGTTTTGCAGTTTATTAAAACCTACCCCAATTTGCCAGAGCTACTAATGAAGGTGTCCCATTTCTGCAAGTCGTCCAGAGCTTCAGCCGGTCTGTCAACGCTGCAGCAGCACTTGCGGCATCCAGCTCACAGACTGTTGTGCGACGTGAGCAGGCGCTGGAACTCTGCGTTCCACATGTTGGCCAGTCGTTGTGAGCAGCAGAGGGCAGTTGTGGAATACCAAAACATGGTCGTCGCCTTTCGAGTCAACTGCCACTATTCACAAGCGAGGAGTGGGCATTGATGTCAGACCTTTGTGAGGTTTTAAAAAACTTTCATGAATCCACACAGATGGTTAGTGACGATAACGCTATTATCAGCTTAACCATCCCACTGCTGTGCCTACTCAAACGATCGCTGCTCACAATTAAGGACGACGCTCTGAATGTGGCAGATGAGGAAATGGAGGAGAACATTACACAGGGTGATAGCCAGACCACCCACAGTTCGTCTTCTGAATTGGACCATGAAGAGGAGGAGGAGGAGCTGGAGACAGTTATCTCTGCTATAGAGGGTAGTACCCATGGAACTTTAATTCCATCTGTTTAGTGTGGATGGGCAGAAGAGGAGGATGAGGAGATGGAGATTCATCCTGATGTCGACATCGACGTCTTGCCTGTTGGTACTCTGGCACACATGGCTGACTTCATGTTAGGCTGCCTTTCCCGTAACCCTCACGTTATACGCATTTTAGATAACACGGATTACTGGGTGTTCACCCTTCTCGACCTCCACTACAAAGAGAACTTCTCATCTCTAATTCCTGTGGTGGAGAGGACGAGTAAAACGGTGCTATACCAGAAGGTCCTTGTTGAAAAATTGCTCCAAAGTTGATAGGGCAGACATCCAAATGGATCGTCGCCGTCACGGGGACGTGCTATCGCCTAGAAGTTATCAAAAGTCAACAAAGCGGCAGCAGGCTCTCACCTACCAGTCCAGTCTCAGTAGCCAAGAGTATGGTCAACACAATCCTCACCATGATGGCACACTGGGTGAACGTTGTGGAGGCCGGGAGCAAGTTGGCTGCTGGCACCAGACTTGCCCTCCAATAGATCCTCGTTAACAGAAAGTGTACTCATTCTAATAACAGGGCCGCTTAGGAGTGCTGTATTGTTATTTATTTATCGTCACTACCTCCCTTAGTCGGGAGTGCGTAATTGCCGCGCGCCTGCTGCCTTCCTTGGATGCTCAAGCTTTAATAACTTGAGAAAACAAGATTCAAACATATACCCTTTTTTGGAGGTGAAAAGGGTGCATCTGAATCTTGTGGATTGAGTACATTGTAAAGCATACATTTAAATTGCGTGTTTGTTCCTCATTAGCTCAGCGTTCCTCTGGTGGAGTGGAGAAATCAGGGGCAATCCAGGCCTTGTTCATTTTATTCAGTCAACCCTATTTTATTATAGTCAACCCTATTCAGCATTGCCAGTGGACAATCATATACACTTATGTGTTTATGATTCCACCAGCAGCACTAAATACACGCTCAGACAAAATAAAAACCTCCAAGGCATAGAGCGCAAGCTCAGCTTGGACCCCCAGTAATTGTAAGGCACCGAGGGATCATTCAGGACGCTGACACGGTCTGCTATGTATTCTTTCACCATCTTCCAAAACTTGTCCCTCCGTGAGCCACTAGGCCGCGCTTCAGGGTGAGGTTGCTGGCGGGGTGTCATAAAAGTGTCCCATGCCTTGGACGGTGTTGCCCTGCGTTTGTTGGGACAGGTGTGTGTTCCCCTTGTCTCCCTTCATCGGTTGCCAAAGGAAGTACGGAATCTGCCACCAGCATTGTCAGATGTAAATGTTTGGAGCAATTTCTCAACAAGGACCTTCTGGTATTGCACCATTTTACTTGCCCTCTCCACCGCAGGAATGAGAGATGAGAAGTTCTCTTTTTAGCGGGGGTCGAGAAGGGTGAACACCCAGTAATCCATGTTGTTTAAAATGCGTATAATTGGAGGGTCGCAGGAAAGGAAGCCTAACATGAAGTCAGCCATGTGTGCCAACAGGCAAGACGTCTATGTCGACTTCAGCATGACTCTCCATCTCCTCATCCTCCTCCTCATCCCCTTGTGCCCATCCACGTCGAACCAGTGGAATTAAAGTTCCGTCGGTAGTACCCTCTGTAGCAGAGGCAACATTCTCCCGCTCCTGCTCCTCCTCATGGTCTAATTTGCGCTAAGAAGACGAAATGTGGGTGGTCTGGCTATCACCCACACTAAAGTCCTCCCCCATTTCCACGTCTGCCACATTCAGAGCGTCGTCCTTAATTGTGAGCAGCCATCGTTTCAGTAGACATAGAAGTGGGATTCTTACGCTGATTATAGCATAATCGCCACTAACCATCTGTGTGGATTCCTCAAAGTTTCTTAACACTTCACAGAGGTCTGCCATCAATGCGCACTCCTCGCTTGTGAATAGTGAAAGTTGACTCGAAAGGCGACGACCATGTTGCAGCTGGCATTCCACAACTGCCCTATGCTGCTCACAAAGCCTGGACAACATGTAGAATGTAGAGTTCCAGCGCGTGCTCACATCGCACAACAGTCGGTGAGCTGGGAGCCCCAAGCGTTGCTACAGCATTGACAGAGCGGCTGAAGCTGTGGACGACTTGCGGAAATGGGCAGCCACACGGCGCTCCATTACTAGTAGCTCTGTCAAATTTGGGTATGTTTTAATAAAGCGCTGAACCGCTAAGTTTAATACATGCGCTAGGCATGGCACATGCATCAAATTGCGGAGCTCCAAAGCCGCCACCAAGTTACAGCCATTGTCCTACACAACCATGCCTGGTCTGGTCCCTTATACCCTGCCACAGCTCTGCGGCGGTGTGCTGTTTGTCCCCTAGGCAGATCAGCTTCAGCACGGCTTGTTGACGTTTCCCCACAGCAGTGCTACACTGCTTCCAGCTACTGACTGATGGTTGACTGCTGGAGGCAGAAGTGGTGGAGGTAGCGGGGGAAGAGGAGGAGGAGGAGAAGTGGGGGTTGGAGCCAGTAACATAGCTGCTGGCGGAGGCCCTGATGGACGTAGGGCCCGCAATCCTGGGCGTGGGTGGCACCTGTGCCATCCCAAGATACGACTCACTCCCGGCCTCCACAACATTCACCCAGTGTGCGGTCATGGAAATGTAGCATCCCTGGCCACCAGCACTTGTCCATGTGTCCATGGTGAAGTGGACCTTCCCAGTAACTGCATTGGTCAGGGCACGGGTGATGTTCTGGGACACATGTTGGTGTAAGGCGGGCATGGCACACCAAGAAAAATAGTGGCGGATGGGGACCGCGTACCGTGGGACGGCCGCCAACATCAGGTTGCGGAAGGCCTCCGTCTCCACATGCCTATATGGCAACATTTCAAGGGCCAGTAATTTTGAAAGTTGCACATTTAGAGCTATGGACAGTGGGTGGGTGGCTGGGTATTTCCGCTTGCGTTCAAATGCCGGGTGTAAGGACAATTGGACGCTGTGCTGGGACAGGGAAGTGGATGTATTTGCTGATGGTGCATGCGAAGGCCCAGGTGCAAGTCAAGGAGCATCCAGACCTGCGCCTTTGACAGGGGATTGGCCAGCAGTGTGTAACACAAGGGAAGAGGAGGCAGTGGGGTGGCCGGCAGACCCAGATTGTGGACCCAAGCATTCGGCCCACTGATTAGGATGCTTGGATGCCATGTGGCAGATCATGCTGGTGGTGGTGAGGTTGCTGGTGTTCGCGCCCCGGCTCATTTTGGTGCGGCACAGGTTGCAAACTAACACTCTTTTGTCGTCTGCACTTTCGGCAAAAAAGCGCCATACTCTGGAACACCTACCCCTTTACGCATTTGGGTGCTCAGTGTCACGGTTACGGGCCTGATTGGTGTGGGCCAACTTCTCCCTTTTGCCACCCCACTGCCTCTTACAGCTTGTTGCGGTGCTGCAGATCCCTGCAGTGAAATGAAACTGGGTACTGTGTTTTTTTTCTTTTTTCCAGTTTCACCAGCAGCTGGCACAGTTTCATTGCGCCCAGGACCACGGCCTCTGCCTGAACCATCACCAACACGCCTACTTCCCCGTCCCTTAGTGCTCGCTTTCTTCATATTAAAAGTTTTATTGTATTGATGTTAGACGACTTTGTTAAATTTGCCACCAGTAAAATTTCTTCTCTGCTGGATTGCTGTATATATGGTTGCAGCCTAAATGCAGACACAGATGTGACCTATTTATAAAAATAAATAAATAAGCCTCAAAAGTACGTTGCTTGGTGGTGTCGCAGGTCCCGACGGTGAAGTGGGTACAGTTCACACAGGTAAAAGTGTTTCTTTGGATAGGACCGCGCTACCTCTGGAATCACAGAGAATCCACAATCGAAGCCAGCAAAATATTCACAAGCATGGGGAAGCAAACAGGCCAGTCAAAACCTCTCCTCCTCTCCTTTCCAGGCTTCTATGGAACACCAAAATTGCATCCAATAGTGAAGTACCGTCATGCAAGTCGGAGTAAAAACGGTTTTATTATACTCACAATGCACACGTATAAACAAGCAGTATACAATGGATCAAATTACCCGACCCGGGTTTCGCTCGGTTGAGCTTCGTCAGGGGTTTTCATCCCACCCACTTCAGGGCGGTCTTATAACGGGTCAGGTTGGTTTGCACCCGCCTACCCACACACATATGATCCAATCAATGGTAAATTAAATCATGCACATATACATCCTTTTAAAACAATATAAAATGCATAAAATACAAATACATAAAATACATAAAACAAGGACATCTCAAAATGAATCTATCATATGTCAGTATATAATCACTTGTGGCGATCTATGCCTACTCCTATACTGTCAGCTCCGTTCATGCTACTTCCTCTTTACTATACTCTAAACCTCCCAACCAATCACAGACCACATTATCCTTCGCCCTATTTTCTCCATTCATAAAAAATGGCAACACCCCCATACCACATGATATCTCTTAGCCAGTCACAGTTCAAATACGCCTAGGGCCGCCCTACTTCATTCATAAAAACAGCAACTCCCCCATATCACATGGTGCTGTCCAGCCAATCCAGTTCTACAACCTCGGAAGGTCCTTGCTCGATACAACACCACACTCACAGTTCCTAGATCAATCACGAACACTTCGTCGCTTCAGGTAAGACAAGGTTTTAAGTCAAACTCCACATTCAGACCTTTTGGTTGTAGCGTTCCCAGTTTGTATATCCATTCCACCTCACGTTTATTAATCTGTTTTACTCCATCCCCTCCACGCCAGTGGGGCTTAACTTGTTCCAACCCCACAAAGAACAAACCACTCGGATTTTTTTGGTGCACCAATTTAAAGTGCATCGAAACACTATGGGTCTCCAACCCCTTCTTAATGTTCCTCACATGCTCCTGGATTCTTACTTTGAGCTTCCTAAGTGTACGTCCCACATATTGGAGTCCACATGGGCACTCCAACATGTAGACCACCCCTACATTCTCACAAGTAATTTGCCCCTTAATTTTTATATCCACATTTTTTCCATTAGAGTGCACAGATGGAGTATGCATTTTTTTGTCTTCCCTTTTCCTATTTTTACATGGCAAGCAGAACCCACACCAGCTAAACTTATTCCCTTTTGTTGCCTTCACTTGATGGTTGGAACTATGTACCAACTTAGTACGCAAACATGGAGCCTTTTGAAAATAACTACCGGTTTTTGTGGAATATCCTTCCCCAGCACAGGGTCATTTTTTAAGGTGGACCAATTTTTCCTAATGGCATCCTTTATTAAACCAGCCTGCGTATTATATTGGGTTGAAAAGGAAAAGCGGAAATCTTTCTCAATCACCACCTTTTTCTTCTTCCCTTCAACTTCTTCCTCTATCATCCTGCTGCATTCGGCTAGTTCATCTGCCTGATATCCTTTCTCCCTGAACCGTTCCTTAATGACCTCACTTTGTATTCTAAAATCCTCCACTTTGGTACAATTCCTAAAGACCCTCTTAATTTGTCCTTTAGGAATATTTTTCAGCCACGGTGTATGGTGGCAGCTGGAGGTGTCTATGTAGCCATTAACATCAGTCTCTTTGAAGAAAGTTTTAGTTTTAAGCTGGGTACCCTCCACAAAAAGTGTCAGATCCAAAAAATCTACGGAGGTATCACTGACTGTACTAGTGAAGGATAAATTCCATTGATTGTCATTTAACTCCTCGATGAAATCTAAAAGGCCCTGTTTCTCCCCCTTCCACAGGACCAGACAATCATCGATAAATCTCCTCCATGTTATCAATTCTCCAGCTTCCATGATCTTATTCAACACGGGTGTGATAGTGGCACTTTCCCAGGACCCCATAAAAATATTAGCGAAACTGGGGGCGAATTTCGCCCCCATCGCTGTACCGGTCCGCTGCAGGTAATGTTGCTCCTTGTACCAAAAATAATTGTGACTCAAACAGAAATCAACACACTCCAAAATAAATAAGCCCTGTTGTTGGGTCATCAGGGGATCATTATTCAGAGCGTGTTCGATCGCCTTGAGTCCCAGTTCTTTAGGGATCACTGTATATAATGAGGCCACATCAATAGTGGCCAGCCACATATTGGCAGGACAATCGCCAAAATCTTTAACAAGCTGCAGGACGCTTCCAGTGTCCTTTAAGAAAGATGGCATCAACGGGACATATTTCTGGAGGAAAAAATCCCCATATTCCCCCAGTCGGCTGGTCAATGAATTAATGCCAGAAACAATCGGCCTGCCCGGCGGATTGGTCTTACTCTTATGGATTTTAGGCAAAAAATATATAACAGGGGTGACTGGGTGTTTGTTATTTAAATAATCCATTTCCTTTTTATTAATGATCCCTTCTTTGAAGCCCCTAGTCAACAACAAATCAAGTTTAACCTGAAACTCCAAAGCGGGATTTTTCTTGAGTGTCTGGTATGTTCCCACGTCTGCCAAAAGTCTGGACATTTCCCTCTCATACATATCCACATCCATAATAACAACCCCCCCCCCCCCCTTATCCGCCGGTTTTATCACTATTTTCTTATTATTCTCAAGTTGTTTCAAAGCAAGTCTCTGTTCTGGTGTTAAGTTCTGTCTCCTCGGTTTAGCGCCAATTCCCTCAATTTCCTTTAGGACTCCCCTTTTGAAGGCCTCTATGCATTCATTTTCTTTATTCTTCGGAAAAAATTGGGATTTTTCCTTAAGTTGACTATGTACAATGCTGCCTTCCTCCTCAAAATTTCTACACAGATTTCTACACAGATAAATAAAATAGAAGAAAGGGAACCAATAAATGCGGAGCGTAGTTGCACTACAGATAAACAGAATTTTCCCCATCAGGCAATGAGGGGCGTTCAGAGGCCTGTGACAGGGAAACAGGGCACCCCACAAAAAAGAGGCCATGTAGAGGAAAACGAGGGGGAAAGAAACACAAGCCCAACCCCCAAAAAAAGCAGGGGGATATAGTGGGTATCTTTAATCTTAGCTCACATTCTTTGACTCAATCTGAAAAAGAGGTTTTAAGAAAAGGCCTGAAGTTTGCCCCCACTGTTGGGATCAACAAATTTGAGGCCTTTTTAGATGTGCATAAATTTGTACGCAAGCTTAACATAGCCAAATATTGTTTAACTAACCAGGCCCCATGTAGAAATTTTGAGGAGGAAGGCAGCATTGTACATAGTCAACTTAAGGAGAAATCCCAATTTTTTTCCGAAGAATAAAGAAAATGAATGCATAGAGGCCTTCAAAAGGGGAGTCCTAAAGGAAATTGAGGGAATTGGCGCTAAACCGAGGAGACAGAACTTAACACCAGAACAGAGACTTGCTTTGAAACAACTTGAGAATAATAAGAAAATAGTGATAAAACTGGCGGATAAGGGGGGGGGGGGGGTTGTTATTATGGATGTGGATATGTATGAGAGGGAAATGTCCAGACTTTTGGCAGACGTGGGAACATACCAGACACTCAAGAAAAATCCCGCTTTGGAGTTTCAGGTTAAACTTGATTTGTTGTTGACTAGGGGCTTCAAAGAAGGGATCATTAATAAAAAGGAAATGGATTATTTAAATAACAAACACCCAGTCACCCCTGTTATATATTTTTTGCCTAAAATCCATAAGAGTAAGACCAATCCGCCGGGCAGGCCGATTGTTTCTGGCATTAATTCATTGACCAGCCGACTGGGGGAATATGTGGATTTTTTCCTCCAGAAATATGTCCCGTTGATGCCATCTTTCTTAAAGGACACTGGAAGCGTCCTGCAGCTTGTTAAAGATTTTGGCGATTGTCCTGCCAATATGTGGCTGGCCACTATTGATGTGGCCTCATTATATACAGTGATCCCTAAAGAACTGGAACTCAAGGCGATCGAACACGCTCTGAATAATGATCCCCTGATGACCCAACAACAGGGCTTATTTATTTTGGAGTGTGTTGATTTCTGTTTGAGTCACAATTATTTTTGGTACAAGGAGCAACATTACCTGCAGCGGACCGGTACAGCGATGGGGGCGAAATTCGCCCCCAGTTTCGCTAATATTTTTATGGGGTCCTGGGAAAGTGCCACTATCACACCCGTGTTGAATAAGATCATGGAAGCTGGAGAATTGATAACATGGAGGAGATTTATCGATGATTGTCTGGTCCTGTGGAAGGGGGAGAAACAGGGCCTTTTAGATTTCATCGAGGAGTTAAATGACAATAAATGGAATTTATCCTTCACTAGTACAGTCAGTGATACCTCCGTAGATTTTTTGGATCTGACACTTTTTGTGGAGGGTACCCAGCTTAAAACTAAAACTTTCTTCAAAGAGACGGATGTTAATGGCTACATAGACACCTCCAGCTGCCACCATACACCGTGGCTGAAAAATATTCCTAAGGGACAAATTAAGAGGGTCTTTAGGAATTGTACCAAAGTGGAGGATTTTAGAATACAAAGTGAGGTCATTAAGGAACGGTTCAGGGAGAAAGGATATCGGCAGATGAACTAGCCGAATGCAGCAGGATGATAGAGGAAGAAGTTGAAGGGAAGAAGAAAAAGGTGGTGATTGAGAAAGATTTCCGCTTTTCCTTTTTAACCCAATATAATACGCAGGCTGGTTTGATAAAGGATGCCATTAGGAAAAATTGGTCCACCTTAAAAAGTGACCCTGTGCTGGGGAAGGATATTCCACAAAAACCGATAGTTATTTTCAAAAAGGCTCCATGTTTGCGTACTAAGTTGGTACATAGTTCCAACCATCAAGTGAAGACAACAAAAGGGAATAAGTTTAGCTGGTGTGGGTTCTGTTTGCCATGTAAAAATCGGAAAAGGGAAGACAAAAAAATGCATACTCCATCTGTGCACTCTAATGGAAAAAATGTGGATATAAAAATTAAGGGGCAAATTACTTGTGAGAATGTAGGGGTGGTCTACATGTTGGAGTGCCCATGTGGACTCCAATATGTGGGACGTACACTTAGGAAGCTCAAAGTAAGAATCCAGGAGCATGTGAGGAACATTAAGAAGGGGTTGGAGACCCATAGTGTTTCGATGCACTTTAAATTGGTGCACCAAAAAAATCAGAGTGGTTTGTTCTTTGTGGGGTTGGAACAAGTTAAGCCCCACTGGCGTGGAGGGGATGGAGTAAAACAGATTAATAAACGTGAGGTGGAATGGATATACAAACTGGGAACGCTACAACCAAAAGGTCTGAATGTGGAGTTTGACTTAAAACCTTGTCTTACCTGAAGCGATGAAGTGTTCGTGATTGATCTAGGACCTGTGAGTGTGGTGTTGTATCGAGCAAGGACCTTCCGAGGTTGTAGAACTGGATTGGCTGGACAGCACCATGTGATATGGGGGAGTTGCTGTTTTTATGAATGAAGTAGGGCGGCCCTAGGCGTATTTGAACTGTGACTGGCTAAGAGATATCATGTGGTATGGGGGTGTTGCCATTTTTTATGAATGGAGAAAATAGGGCGAAGGATAATGTGGTCTGTGATTGGTTGGGAGGTTTAGAGTATAGTAAAGAGGAAGTAGCATGAAACGGAGCTGACAGTATAGGAGTAGGCATAGATCGCCACAAGTGATTATATACTGACATATGATAGATTCATTTTGAGATGTCCTTGTTTTATGTATTTTATGTATTTGTATTTTATGCATTTTATATTGTTTTAAAAGGATGTATATGTGCATGATTTAATTTACCATTGATTGGATCATATGTGTGTGGGTAGGCGGGTGCAAGCCAACCTGACCTGTTATAAGACCGCCCTGAAGTGGGTGGGATGAATACCCCTGACGAAGCTCAACCAAGCGAAACCCGGGTCGGGTGATTTGATCCATTGTATACTGCTTGTTTATACGTGTGCATTGTGAGTATAATAAAACCGTTTTTACTCCGACTTGCATGACGGAACTTCACTATTGGATGCAATTTTGGTGTTCCATAGAAGCCTGGAAAGGAGAGGAGGAGAGGTTTTGACTGGCCTGTTTGCTTCCCCATGCTTGTGAATATCTTGCTGGCTTCGATTGTGGATTCTCTGTGATTCCAGAGGTAGCGCGGTCCTATTTAAAGAAACACAGATGTGACCTAAACCAGTGAAATTTGTCACAAATATAAATAATTCTCTGATGAATTACTGTATATAATGGTTGTGGCCTAAATTCACGCACAGATGTGACCAAAACGAGTGAAACTTGTTACAAATAGAAATAATTCTCTGGTGACTAACTCTATATATGGTTGCGACTTGCGACCTAAATTCACGCACAGATGTGACCAAAAGTAGTGAAATTTGTCACAAATAGAAATAAATCTATGCTGAATTACTGTATATAATGGTTGCGGCCTAAATTCATGTGCAGAGGTGACCAAAACTAGTAAAACTGCCAGTATTTCCCATGGGAAGGGGAAAACACCTTTAATCACCTCTGGCCCCTTTACCCAACCTTGACCCATAACAAACAACACAGACAACTGTATCATTTTAATGCTGGATGGTGATCGGCCACAGCTTCTTTATTAAAGCGGCAAACCTTAATAAACCATAATATCAGAGCAGTATGCCAAACGCTGGACTCCCAGCGGGCAAGTTAAACCGTAATCATCAGAGCGGTATGCCCACCACTGGACTCCCAGCAGGCAAGTTAAACCGTAATCATCAGAGCAGTATGCCCACCACTAGACTCCCAGCAGGCAAGTTAAACCGTAATCATCAGAGCGGTATGCCCACCACTGGACTCCCAGCAGGCAAGTTAAACCGTAATCATCAGAGCAGTATGCCCACAGCTGGACTCCCAGCGGGCAAGCACGCCATCTGCTCCCACCATATCTCCTCTGTACTCAAATGCCGCCAGCTGTGACTTCATAAACTCAACCAGAATTTGCAGCTCTCCAAAGCCCAAATCATCGGAGCGATATCCAAACTGATCATAACCGCGCACCTCGACCCGCCTCTCAATGATAACCGCAAAAGGGAGGGAGGGCCAATTTCTGCTTCCACTTGCAAGAGGAAGTGCTGGAACAGGGGGAGGGGTATATGTACCTTCAGGATTCCTGCACCGCCCCCATCCTGTCTAAGGAGGTTCCACCAGAGAATTAACCCCTTAACGGCCGTCCTGATCTACCACCTACTTAAACCTTACATGACGGGGCCAGCTCCCAGAATGACCTAAAGGGGGAATGGGGGGGGAGGACCATCAGTCCCTAAGCACCCTCCCTATACAGTCAGGCGCTTGCCAAACTTGTCACAAATAGAAATAATTCTCTGGTGAATAACTGTATATATGGTTGCGGCCTAAATTCATGCACAGATGTCACCCAAGCTAGTGAAATTTGTCACAAATAGAAATAATTCTCTGGTGAATAACTGTATATATGGTTGCGGCCTAAATTCACGCACAGATGTGACCAAAAGTAGTGAAATTTGTCACAAATAGAAATAATTCTCTGTTGACTAACTGTATATATAGTTGCGGACTAAATTCACGCACAGAAGTCACCCAAGCTAGTGAAATTTGTCACAAATAGAAATAATTCTCTGGTGAATAACTGTATATATGGTTGCGGCCTAAATTCACGCACAGATGTGACCAAAAGTAGTGAAATTTGTCACAAATATAAATAATTCTCTGTTGACTAACTCTATATATGGTTGTGGACTAAATTCACGCACAGAAGTCACCCAAACTAGTGAAATTTGTCACAAATAGAAATAATTCTTTGGTGAATTACTGTATATATGGTTGCGGCCTAAATTTACACACAGATGTGACCAAAAATAGTGAAATTTGTCACAAATAGAAATAATTCTCTGGTGACTAACTGTATATATGGTTGCGACCTAAATTCACGCACAGATGTCACCTAAAGTAGTGAAATTTGTCACAAATAGAAATAAATCTAAGCTGAATTACTGTATATAATGGTTGCGGCCTAAATTCACGCACAGATGTGACCCCAAACCAGTGAAACTTGTCACAAATAGAAATAATTCTCTAGTGAATAACTGTATATATGGTTGCGGTCTAAATTCACGCACAGATGTGACCAAAAGTATGTAAATTTGTCCCAAATAGAAATAGATCTATGCTGAATTACTGTACATAACGGTTGCGGCCTAAATTCACGCACAGAAGTGACCAAAACCAGTGAAACTTGTCACAAATAGAAATAATGCTCTGGTGAATAACTGTATATATGGTTGCGGCCTAAATTCACGCACAGATGTGACCAAAACCAGTGAAACTTGTCACAAATAGAAATAATTCTCTGGTGAATAACTGTATATATGGTTGCGGCTAAATTCACCCACAGATGTGACCAAAAGTAGGTAAATTTGTCCCAAATAGAAATAAATCTATGCTAAAATACTGTATAGAACGGTTGCGGCCTAAATTCACGCACAGAAGTGTCCAAAACCAGTGAAATTTGTCACAAATAGAAATAATTCTCTGGTTAATAACTGTATATATGGCTGCTTCCTAAATTCACCCACAGATGTGACCAAAAGTAGTGATTTTTTTCCGAAATAGGAATGAATCTATGCTGAATTACTGTATATAATGGTTGCGGCCTAAATTCACGCACAGATGTGACAAAAACCAGTGAAACTTGTCACAAATAGAAATATTTCTTTGGTGAATAACTGAATATATGGTTGCGGCCTAAATTCATGCACAGATGTGACCAAAAGTCGGGAAATTTGTCACAAATAGAAATAATTCTCTGTTGACTAACTGTATATATAGTTGCGGACTAAATTCACGCACAGAAGTCGCCCAAGCTAGTGAAATTTGTCACAAATAGAAATAATTCTCTAACTATATACACTCACCTAAAGAATTATTAGGAACACCATACTAATACGGTGTTGGACCCCCTTTTGCCTTCAGAACTGCCTTAATTCTACGTGACATTGATTCCACAAGGTGCTGATAGCATTCTTTAGAAATGTTGGCCCATATTGATAGGATAGCATCTTGCAGTTGATGGAGATTTGAGGGATGCACATCCAGGGCACGAAGCTCCCGTTCCACCACATCCCAAAGATGCTCTATTGGGTTGAGAACTGGTGACTGTGGGGGCCATTTTAGTACAGTGAACTCATTGTCATGTTCAAGAAACCAATTTGAAATGATTCGTGCTTTGTGACATGGTGCATTATCCTGCTGGAAGTAGCCATCAGAGGATGGGTACATGGTGGTCATGAAGGGATGGACATGGTCAGAAACAATGCTCAAGTAGCCCGCGGCATTTAAACTATGCCCAATTGGCACTAAGAGGCCTAAAGTGTGCCCAGAAAACATCTCCCACAGCATTACACCACCACCACCAGCCTGCACAGTGGTAACAAGGCATGATGGATACATGTTCTCATTCTGTTTACGCCAAATTCGGACTCTACCATTTGAATGTCTCAACAGAAATCGAGACTCATCAGACCAGGCAACATTTTTCCAGTCTTCAACAGTCCAATTTTGGTGAGCTAGTGCAAATTGTAGCTTCTTTTTCCTATTTGTAGTGGAGATGAGTGGTATCCGGTGGGGTCTTCTGCTGTTGTAGCCCATCCGCCTCAAGGTTGTGCGTGTTGTGGCTTCACAAATGCTTTGCTGCATACCTCGGTTGTAACGAGTGGTTATTTCAGTCAACGTTGCTCTTCTATCAGCTTGATGGCTCATGCACACGACCGTATGGCTTTTTCAGTGTTTTGCGGTCCGTTTTTTTTACGGATCCGTTGCTCCGTTTTTTGTTTCCGTTGTGTTTCTGTTTCCTTTCCGTTTTTCCGTTCCGTTTTTCCGTATGCCATATACAGTATACAGTAATTACATAGAAAAAATTGGGCTGGGCATAACATTTTCAATAGATAGTTCAGCAAAAACGGAACGGATACGGAAGACATAAGGATGCATTTCCATATGTGTTCCGTTTTTTTGCGGACCCATTGACTTGAATGGAGCCAAGCACCGTGATTTGCGGACAAGAATAGGACATGTTCTATCTTTTCACGGTACGGAAATACTGAAACGGAATGCACACGGAGACACTTCAGTATTTTTTGCTGAACCATTGAAATGAATGGTTCAGTTTATGTTCCGCATACTGAACTCAAAAAACGGCCAGTATACTGAACGCAAAATACTGTCGTGTGCATGAGCCCTGAATCGGCCCATTCTCCTCTGACCTCTAGCATCCACAAGGCATTTTTGCCCACAGGACTGCCGCATACTGGATGTTTTTCCCTTTTCACACCATTCTTTGTAAACCCTAGAAATGGTTGTGCGTGAAAATCCCAGTAACTGAGCAGATTGTGAAATACTCAGACCGGCCCGTCTGGCACCAGCAACCATGCCACGCTCAAAATTGCTTAAATCACCTTTCTTTCCCATTCTGACATTCAGTTTGGAGTTCAGGAGATTGTCTTGACCAGGACCACCCCCCTAAATGCATTGAAGCAACTGCCATGTGATTGGTTGACTAGATAATTGCATTAATGAGAAATAGAACAGGTGTTCCTAATAATTCTTTAGGTGAGTGTATATGGTTGCGGCATAAATTCACGCACAGATGTGACCAAAAGTAGTGAAATTTGTCACAAATAGAAATAAATCTAAGCTGAATTACTGTATATAACGGTTGCGGCCTAAATTCACACACAGATGTGACCCCAAACCAGTGAAACCTGTCACAAATAGAAATAATTCTCTGGTGAATAACTGTATATATGGTTGCGGCTTAAATTTACCCACGGATGTGACCAAAGTAGTGAATTTTTTCCTAAATAGAAATAAATCTATGCTGAATTACTGTACATAACGGTTGCGGCCTAAATTCACCCACAGAAGTCCCCCAAGCTAGTGAAATTTGTCACAAATAGAAATAATTCTCTGGTAAAATACTGTATATATGGTTGCGGCCTAAATTCACGCACAGATGTGACCAAAAGTAGTGAAATTTGTCACAAATAGAAATAAATCTATGCTAAATTACTGTATATAACGGTTGCGGCCTAAATTCACGCACAGAAGTGACAAAAACCAGTGAAACTTGTCACAAATAGAAATAATTCTCTGGTGAATAACTGTATATACAGTGGGATGCGAAAGTTTGGGCAACCTTGTTACTCGTCATGATTTTCCTGTATAAATCGTTGGTTGTTACGATAAAAAATGTCAGTTAAATATATCATATAGGAGACACACACAGTGATATTTGAGAAGTGAAATGAAGTTTATTGGATTTACAGAAAATGTGCTATAATTGTTTAAACAAAATTAGGCAGGTGCATAAATTTGGGCACTGTTGTCATTTTATTCATTCCAAAACCTTTAGAACTAATTATTGGAACTCAAATTGGCTTGGTAAGCTCAGTGACCCCTGACCTACATACACAGGTGAATCCAATTATGAGAAAGAGTATTCAAGGGGGTCAATTGAAAGTTTCCCTCCTCTTTTAATTTTCTCTGAAGAGTAGCAACATGGGGTCTCAAAACAACTCTCAAATGACCTGAAGACAAAGATTGTTCACCATCATGGTTTAGGGGAAGGATACAGAAAGCTGTCTCAGATATTTCAGCTGTCTGTTTCCACAGTTAGGAACATATTGAGGAAATGGAAGACCACAGGCTCAGTTCAAGTTAAGGCTCGAAGTGGCAGACCAAGAAAAATCTCGGATAGACAGAAGCGACGAATGGTGAGAACAGTCAGAGTCAACCCACAGACCAGCACCAAAGACCTACAACATCATCTTGCTGCAGATGGAGTCACTGTTCACCGTTCAACCATTCGGCGCACTTTACACAAAGAGATGCTGTATGCGAGAGTGATGCAGAGGAAGCCTTTTCTCCGCCCACAGCACAAAAAGTGCCGCTTGAGGTGGGCTAAAGCACATTTGGACAAGCCAGCTTCATTTTGGAATAAGATGCTGTGGACTGATGAAACTAAAATTTAGTTATTTGGCCATAACAAGGGGCGTTATGCATGGAGGAAAAAGAACACAGCATTCCAAGAAAAACACCTGCTACCTATAGTAAAATATGGTGGTGGTTCCATCATGCTGTGGGGCTGTGTGGCCAGTGCAGGGACTGGGAATCTTGTCAAAGTTGAGGGATGCATGGATTCCACTCAGTATCAGCAGATTCTGGAGACCAATGTCCAGGAATCAGTGACAAATCTGAAGCTGCGCCGGAGCTGGATCTTTCAACAAGACAACGACCCTAAAAATCCACTAAGGCATTTATGCAGAGGAACAAGTACAACGTTCTGGAATGGCCATCTCAGTCCCCAGACCTGAATATAATTGAAAATCTGTGGTGTGACTTAAAAAGAGCTGTCCATGCTCGGAAGCCATCAAACCTGAATGAACTAAATGTTTTGTAAAGAGGAATGGTCCAAAGTACCTTCAACCAGAATCCAGACTCTCATTGGAACCTACAGAAAGCGTTTAGAGGCTGTAATTTCTGCAAAAGGAGGATCTACTAAATATTGATTTCATTTCTTTTTTGTGGTGCCCAAATTTATGCACCTGCCTAATTTTGTTTAAACAATTATAGCACACTTTCTGTAAATCCAATAAACTTCATTTCACTTCTCAAATATCACTGTGTGTGTCTCCTATATGATATATTTAACTGACATTTTTTATCGTAACAACCAACGATTTATATAGGAAAATCATGATGATTAACAAGGTTGCCCAAACTTTCGCATCCCACTGTATAGTTGCGGATTAAATTCACGCACACAAGTCACCCAAACTAGTGAAATTTGTCCCAAATAGAAATGATTCTAGGCTGGAATACTGTATATAACGTTTGTGGATTGAGCGCGCACACAGATGTGGCACAAATTTGGTTAATTTCCCCAGAAAAATGTATTTCTATGATCGAGTGGTGTATATCTCACTAGCAGGCACACTCTAGTGAATAAGCCCTTTTTTAGAATTTCTGCTAAACACACTGCTTTCTGATGGTGTACTGTAGATCTCACTGATTGTAATATTTCTTTCTTTTGAAAGCTTTTTGGTATTGAACACAGCGATTTTCCAGCCCTGCACTATCTGTCCCTTCCTGCAGATGCCAGTCCCTAATACTGCTGAATTTAGCCCTAGTTAAAAAAAATGTAATAATGCTGCACTGCTGTCAAACACACACTTTAGTCCTGAAGAGGACTGTTTTGTCTTTCAAGAGCTTTCTGGGAGTTCAATCGTTCTAATTTCAGCAAACCGCTATCTGTCCCTGCCTACTGTCGGCTCTCCCTGACGCTGTATGATCTGGGCGTGGAACGTCGGCTCCTATATAAACTAGTACCACGTGTTCCGGCCAGCCAACCAGTGTAAGGCTTATAGCTAACATGGCTATGGTATTACACTGGAGGGAATTACTTACCTGAACGCTGATTGGATGCTTCAGGAGGCGCCAAACGTGCGGGGCGGAGACTCGAGCAATGCGATGAGCACGCGTGGTATTCGGCCGAGTACCGCCACGTAACGAGCATAGCGATGCTCGAGCCGAACCAGTACTCGGCCGAGCATGCTCGCTCATCACTAATTACCTCCAGTATAACATGTGCGCATCCTAAATATCAGTGACATTAATTCAGTGTAATTTTTTATCAGGCAGTGGTGGCAGCAACATTACTTGCTCTATACCTCCTGTATAATGTGTGTGCATCCAAAATATCTGTGATATTCACTCAGTGTAATTTTTTATGAGACGGTGGTGGCAGCGACATTACTTGTGCTATATCTCCTGTATAACGTGTGCGCATCCAAAATATCAGTGACATTCATTCACTGTAATTTTTTATTAGGTGGTGGTGGCAGCGACATTACTTGCGCTATACCTCCTGTATAACGTGTGCGCATCCAAAATATCAGTGACATTCATTCAGTGTAATTTTTTATTAGGCGATGGCAGCTACATTACTTGCGCTACATCTCCTGTATAACGTGTGCGCATCCTAAATATCAGTGGCATTCATTCACCAAAAAATTTTATTAGGTGGTCATGGCAGCGACATTACAAACGCTTTTGGCCAGGGACGCTACATTTTCCTGACGGCACACTGGGTGGACGTTGTGGAGGCCGAGAGCTAGTTGTACCTTGGGATGGCACAGGTGATACTGAAGCCAAGGATTTGCTTAGGTGTCAAACAGCACACCGCCGCAGAGTTGTGGCAGGGGATAAGGGACCAGACTGAGCTATGGCTCTCGTCCACAAGATTTTTTAAATGATCAGCTCCGCAGCAGGCCCTTGCCCACTACATTTTTTAAATGATCAGCTCGGCAGCAATCCCTCGTCCACACAATTTTTAAAATGGTCAGCTCGGCAGCATGCCCTCGTCCACACAATGTTTAAAATGGTCAGCTCGGCAGCAGGCCCTCATCCACAACATTTTTTAAATGCTCAGCTCGGCAGCAGGCCCTCGCCCACAACATTTTTTAGATGGTTAGCTTGGCAGAAGGCCCTCGTCCACACAATTTGTAAAATGGTCAGCTCGGCAGCAGGCCCATATCCACACAATTTTTAAAAGGGTCAGCTTGGCAGCAGGCTCTCACCTACAATCTTTTACTGGGTCAGCTCACCTTCAGGCCCTCGCATATAATGTTTTACAGGGTCAGCTCACATGCAGGCCCTTGCATATAATGTTTTAAAGGGTCAGCTCACCTGCAGGCCCTCGCATATAATGTTTTACAGGGTCAGCTCACCTGCAGGCCGTAGCATATAATTTTTTACAGGGTCAGCTCACCAGCAGGCCCTCACCTACAATCTTTTACAGGGTCAGCTCACCTGCAGGTCCTCGCATATAATGCTTTAGAGGGTCAGCTCACCTGCAGGCCCTCGCATATAATGTTTAGGAGGGTCAGCTCATCTGCAGGCCCTCACCTACAATCTTTTAGAGGGTCAGCTCACCAGCATGCCCTCTACCATAATGTTTTTGATGGTCTGATCACCAGCAGGCACTTGCCCAGAATTTTTTCGATGGTCAGCTCAGCAGCAGGCCCTTACCCCCAAAAAATTCCGTGGTCAGATCAGCAGCAGGCCCTCAACCATAATGTTTTAGAGAGTCAGCTCAACAGCAGGCCCTCAAACATAGTTTTTTTTCGATAGTCACCTCAGCAGCAGGCCCTCGTCATTAATGTTTTAGATGGTCAGATCAGCAGTCCCTTGCTCCAAATGTTTTTGAGGGTCACCAGCAGGCCATCAATCATAATTTTTAAAGGGTGTATATGATGCCCTCCATTATGTGTAACAAAAGGTGTATTGGAGTGCCGCTTCCTTGTACTTTTTGGCAGCCCTTTCATAGGGCTGCCAAAAATGCCTAGGCTTTATGAGTGTAGGAGTCCCGCTACCTGAACAATTGTACCACAATGTGAATGAGGCCCACCATTATGTGATATACAGGTTGTATTGGAATGCCTCTTGCTTGTAATTTTTGGCAGCACTTGCACTTTATATACAAGTAGATATACAGGAAAGAATGTTTCCTAACAATTTTTTCACTAAAATCTATTTTATCTTTGGTTTTGGCCGTATTATTGTCAGTCTGTAAAAGTGGCGTACTACTCGGACAACATTGTTTCCAGCAGCGACCTGGGATTCCAAGATGTATCAAGACATCCTCCCCATGCTGTTCCCGAACCATTTTAGTGGTGTTTCCATCAATTTCTGACCTTTTCCTATGAACCAGACACCCTCCCCTCTTCAGAGCAAGGGGTGCCTGGTTTAATGTTTGGGTTCTCCCATTGACTTCCATTGTGCTCGGGTGCTCGGTAGAGAACCCGAGCATCCCGAGGTGTTCAGCCCAAGCACCTGAGCACTTTGGTGCTCGGCCAACACTACTGGATAGTCATGCTTTTAGACCCTACCTACCAGATCAAAATGGGGGAATGTTTTCCTCTTGCAGAAAGAAGGACAATTACGTTACTGTCAGGAAATACTGTATGTATAGCTTGCTGCAGCTTACAGCAAGCAGGTGCCTGCCGCCAGTATGTCTGAAAAGGAGGCTCCTGTTCACCCCCTGCAGAGTCACCCCTCTTCCGCCGCCATGAGCAGCAGAAGCCGCAGCAGCCATTTTAGTCTCCTCAACATGATGGAGCAGTTTTTCACGTGCCGCGCCAGGCAGAGGCCAATCAGCAAGCCAACAGCTCCTGCCTAAATGGCCAGGTTCAGGCCTACCTAAACTATGGCCAGTTTGTGGTGCATACCCTGTTCCCTGACCCCATGGATTTCTGGGCAGGCAGACTGGAATAGTGGCCCAAACTGGCACAGCACACTCTTTCTTATTTCATGCCCAGCCTCCAGTGTCATCTTGGAGATTGTTTTAAGTGCCAGAGGGGGCGCGGTGACACCCAAATGGACCAAGTTGTCCGTGTCGCTGCTGCTATCATGCTAATGCTTTGACCTGCCTACCATCACGTTTTGCAGTACTGCTGCTGCCGCCATCATGCCGCTAATGCAACCTGCTTACTATCTCATTCTGCACATCTGCTGCTGCCTGAATCATGCCAATGCTGTATGTCTGCCTACCATCATGTTCTGTACGGCTGCTGCAGCTGCCTCCATCATGCCACTTATGCGACCTGCCTAGCATCATGATATGGATGGCTGCTGCTGCCACTTCCATCATGCCACTGACGACATCATGCCACTGCTATGACCTGCAGACCATCATCTTCAGTAAAGCTGCTGCTGCAGCCATCATGCTGTTGCCTTTCTGCAAACATGTACCATATGGGTGCTGCTGCAGCCACCCCTGCCTCAGCTGCTGCTGCTCCTCACTGTTAAACCCTACTGCCACCACCATTAACGCAAAGCATCTGCCAACACTATTACTACTACTACTACTACTACTACTATTGCTACTACTACCCATAGACAGCCTTGTATGTTCCATGCTATACTGCTTCTGCTGATGCTACTATTGCAGCCTCATGCCAATGTATCCTTACTGTACCCTTTTCACATCCACATTGCACTGCTGCGTCTCCCAATTAAAAGGGAGACTTTTTATTTGGCTCGTTCACAAGCAGACCATTTTTTTTCTGACAATAAACACATGTGCGTGTCATATGGGCAGGCATTCCGGCCCTGTCAAGGGATAACTTTTGGACGCTTGGTCCCCCAAACCACTTTTTTAATATTATGTTTCTAATCCCATAATACCATGTGTGTATAAACATCATCTGCCCTTGATAAGGGACAATTTTTGGAAGCTTTGGAACATGAAAAAGATTGGGTGCTGTGTGTTTTTTAATTGTATTGCTAGTCCTAGGAGGCTAGAGGGGAATATATACAAATTTTCAGGGGAACTGGAGCAACTTTGGTTCAGCTTGAACCGATTTGGGTCTGAACCAAAATTTTTTTTTAAATTTGGTGAACTGGACCGAAAACAAATCTCAACTGGTCACTCATCTCTATATGGAAGGTATCTGTATTTTGTGGATCCATGGTTTGCGACTGTAATACAGACACTACTGTGTGCATGAGACCTAATATAAATACTGTTACCAAGGTTAATATGAATCCACTCATAGGTTATGTTTTTTGTAAGATGTACACTTTGGGAGTATTATTGTATGTATTGAACTCGAAAAAAGCACAGTAATAAATAACTTACCTACAACATGGTCTGTTTTGAATCTGTCTAGGTATGAGTGGCCATGCTAAAAAACGAGTGCTTTTCTGGAATGCTGCATCTGGAGGGCTTCCAACAAATGAAACAACATTTGCCAAAATCTTAAAGGACCAAGGCTATGCTACAGGGATCATTGGTGAGCATTAGATGATTTGGTATTTATAGATCCAGATCAAAGCCAAAATTTAAAATGGGTTGTCTGTAGATTTTGTTGCCTATTCTGGCTGTCTACATTTTGTAGCATTGTATTTTGCTATGTTAATCAATGACAGATAAATCCCCTCTCAGCATGTTTTTTTTATTATTATTATTGATATCATTTTTATCACCTTTTATTTTATTTTATTTAGGGAGGTAAGGTTGCATGTTTTTTTTTTTATTAACCATACGTATGATTCAGGATAAATAGCTTGATATTTTAATCATTTGGACTTTAATAGACTCATCAATACCACTTGTGTTTATTAGTTTTTATATAAGAAATGAGAAAGGGTGGTCTCCATTATGGGACCTGAACATGCATTCACTTAATCTCTTTCACAATACACTGCAATACATCTGGAAACGGCATTGCTTGCTATGCTATGTTGTTTGTGTTGTTTGTGGAAATCACTGCTATGGGAGTTACAGAAACAGCAGAGTGTTGGCTGCTCAGCCATGTCCTTAAAGGAGTAGGCCCATGCCAGACTTTGATTGCACCGTATATTGCTAGGATATGCCATTAGAGACATATAGGAGCAGGTCTTAGAGGTAGGACGCTCACCTATGATCAGAAGGGGGATCCCAAAGTAAAGAAGAGAACACCGCAAGTGATCTGCATTCACTGTTTTGTCACTACTGGTAGCCAAATCCTGGAGGCTGAGCAATAGATTGTCAGTAAGGGTAATGTCTGGAACAAGGGAGGGCATTTGAACTGTAGCTGCCTTTCTAAAAGCAGCATCTTTTGCTGCCTGATCAGCTAGGGCATTCCCTTTAGCTATGTGTGTTTGGAGACCAGTATGTGCCTTACAATGGATAATAGCAACTTTGCTTGGTAATTGGATGGCGGCCAGGAGATCATGTACTAGATTTGACTCCCATCTGCAGCTATGAACCTCTCCTCTGCCAGATTACCCCATGATCATGTACAACCCCAAAGGCATACTTGGAATCGGTGTATACATTTACATCTCTCCTCTCAAAAAGACAACAAGCTCTAGTGAGGGCAATCAGTTCAGCTGCTTGGGCTGACTGAAAAGGTATAGGATTCGATTTCAATATAACATCAGGGAGTTGAACCACAGCATATCCTGCATGATAAGTGTTGTCATTAGGGCGGGAACAGGATCCATCCACAAAAATATCAGGTGCTCCTTCAGTGGGTGTGGATTGTAAGTCAGGCCTAGGTAAGGTATGTTCATGTATAAGTTCAGTACATGCATGGGGAGGAGGCAAATCATCCTGTTCTCCCTTGTAACCAAGTAGGGCATTCAGTATAGCCATTGGACCGAATGTGGGTGCTGAGTATTTGATATGAAGTTGAGGATTAAAAAGCAACAAAACTTCATATCCACTCAGTCTTTGTGCTGACATATGTTGCGTATGTATGTTCTTCAATAGGGCCTGAACATTGTGTGAGGTATGCAGAGTGGTGGGATGACCTAGGGTGATAGGCATGGCCATCTCAGCGACCATAGCACAGGCTGCCAAACTCCGGAGACACGCAGGCATGCCCTGAACCTGTACGGGAACCACTTTTGAGAAAAAAGCAACAGGGCGGAATTTGCCTCCATGATCTTGCTCCAGGACTCCTACCATGGTTTTACAATTGTCTCTGGCAAATAAGTGAAACATCACGCCATAGTCGGGTAGTCCCAAACCAGGACTTGAAACCATCGCACATTTCAAATGACTAAAAGCTTGTAACATTTCCTCAGACCATTTAATGAAGTCAGGCATATCAGTATTAGTGGCTTGTCTCAGAATATTATCATAGTAGGAACAATCAGCAATCCATTGGCGGCAGTAACCAATCATGCCAAGAAAGGTCAACATGTCTTTCTTGGTTTGTGGGCGGGGCAGTACGGCGGTAATTCTGGCATGGCTGATTTTCCTCTCACCTTTACTCAGAACTAAGCCCAAATACTCAACACTTTCCATACACCAAATAAATATGTAAGTCGGATGCACAGGGTGGTAGACACACCAAAAAAGGGTGCTCTCAGTCCTACAGCGTCACCCCGCTGTTAAAAAGCAATTGGATATGAAGGAAATGACTGGGCACACCTAAGGATACTTAGTTGCTAATGTTTATTAGATAAAAGGACAATAAATGTAGTAGAGTAAATATTATACAATATAAACTTGCGACAGTAAAGTTATGTGGCAACACTTCATATAAAATTCTGTATGTTTGTAGTTGACGTGCGCATTTAATCACTATCGTAATGGAATAGCATCTGTGACTAAAAGCTGCACTTCAGATACAAAATGGAAATAGGTAAATAGATGGAATTAATACATAGAAGACGACCTCATATAAAAGCAACAATGTATATAAATGAAATATAATATAACATAGACCAATAAAATTTAGATATAAGTGTTGGTCTTGATAAAAGTAAGAGCCGCAAATTGAAGGTAAAAAATGCAATATGATATATTCTCCTAAGATATGTGGACTAAAAAGTAGAGATTCACTGTCCTGGAAAAATCATGAAGTTCCAGGTAAGGCAGGTGTCAGTTCAATATATCGAAAACGGACCCTGACAGAACAAAGATGCAGTTTATAGTGAATGGTGTCTTACACCGTAGGTGACTCGGCGGCGTCCCGCTTTCAGTCAGAGAGGGATCCCTTAGAAAGATGGTGAACAAGTTTAGGAACAGTCTTACCGGTTTTTGGAGGTTCCTCACGTGTGGAAGGAGCCTCAGCTGTCTATCGGAACTTTGCTGTTTTCCGCTGTAATCAGGTAGAGCCCCCGATAGATGTTTTGGATCACCTGTTAGTTATTAGTTTGCTGCACTTTAAAATGGCGCATAATAGTGACCCATCTAATTTAAAATTTGCAGCCATAGATAAGGTTCCAAAAAGCTGGAGAAAAGGTAATTACATCAGCAGAATGTCAAGATTAGAAACGCAGAGAATCTTTGAAATGGAGACCATGATTCCTGACGGCTTAAATGCAGAATGTGAACTCTTTGGCTTTTTGTGACTGATGGTTGGGGCCTGCCTTTGAGGGTGATCTTTGCCGAATAGCTAATAAGCCCCGGCTGGCTCCCCCTCGACGGCAGTCCTCTAACAGGTTACATCTATCGACTCCATACGCCACTGCCTCAGTCTTGTGAGTTAATGAAATAATGAAAAATTCCTTCATACATAAAAAATAAAAAATAATTAAAAAAAGCTTTATGAATTTTTTGAAAAAATTTTTTTTATATATAAAAAAATTATAATAAAAAATTTTTATATAAAAAATTTTTATATGGAGAATTTTTTCTATGGAATTTTGAGTTTTATGAATTTTTATGCAAGTTTTATGTAATTATATTGCTGTCTTTTTTAATATACTTTTTAATATTCTTATTTTTAATATATTTTCTATATAGATATTTATATATGTACTGGTAATGTTTATGGAACGTTTTCCTTGTATTTGTATTTATATATATGCAGACACTATTTGTTTAGTCGGCTCTGCAGTCTCAACATAGATTTAAAACAAACCGCAAGTGAACCGCAAGGTTATCTTAATGCCATTTAACACAATAACTAAATATGATATTTATAGATGTGGACATACATAACTAATGGTTGAAATAAATGGAACAAGATAAGCCGCTTTACTATATCGAAAAAGAAAATACATAATGTTTGATGGAACAATCACTTCTACAGGACTTCCGGTATCAAAACACGAACCGGGTTTTGCAAAGCTCCTTTGTGGAGCATAAAAGGAAGGTCTTTTGGGGAGGTCGGATAGCCACTGAAGAAGGGGATATCTTAGCCCCGAAACGCGTCTGGTCTGACCCCCCAAGCTCTACTTCGTGTGAGTGCACCACACCGACTCTATTGAGGAACAAGTCTACACCGTCTTTATAAAGCTGGTCTGAAACTGCTTATCGGGAGCTGCGACATCGCAACCGCGTGTTACAAGCGGGACCGCGTGCAGCAAACTAATAACTAACAGGTGATCCAAAACATCTATCGGGGGCTCTACCTGATTACAGCGGAAAACAGCAAAGTTCCGATAGACAGCTGAGGCTCCTTCCACACGTGAGGAACCTCCAAAAACCGGTAAGACTGTTCCTAAACTTGTTCACCATCTTTCTAAGGGATCCCTCTCTGACTGAAAGCGGGACGCCGCCGAGTCACCTACGGTGTAAGACACCATTCACTATAAACTGCATCTTTGTTCTGTCAGGGTCCGTTTTCGATATATTGAACTGACACCTGCCTTACCTGGAACTTCATGATTTTTCCAGGACAGTGAATCTCTACTTTTTAGTCCACATATCTTAGGAGAATATATCATATTGCATTTTTTACCTTCAATTTGCGGCTCTTACTTTTATCAAGACCAACACTTATATCTAAATTTTATTGGTCTATGTTATATTATATTTCATTTATATACATTGTTGCTTTTATATGAGGTCGTCTTCTATGTATTAATTCCATCTATTTACCTATTTCCATTTTGTATCTGAAGTGCAGCTTTTAGTCACAGATGCTATTCCATTACGATAGTGATTAAATGCGCACGTCAACTACAAACATACAGAATTTTATATGAAGTGTTGCCACATAACTTTACTGTCGCAAGTTTATATTGTATAATATTTACTCTACTACATTTATTGTCCTTTTATCTAATAAACATTAGCAACTAAGTATCCTTAGGTGTGCCCAGTCATTTCCTTCATATCCACTTTCCATACACCATTGCAATTTCTTCCTAGAAACTTTGTGACCACTTTCACATAACCACAGTAGTAAACTAACACAGTCTGCTTGGCAGGCCTCCCAAGTAGAACTAAATATGAGGAGATCTTCCACATATTGTAGAAGGACAGAACCATGAGGGGCAGTCCAAGGGCGCAGTGTAACTTGGAGGACAATGGAGTAGACTACTGGGGAGTCTACATAACCCTGAGGCATTCTACACCAAGTATACTGGCGAAATTTAAATGTGAAGGCAAAAAGTGTCCGTGTCTCCTTGTCAACTGGGACAGAAAAAAATGCATTCTTTAAATCAATAACAGAGAAAAACTCTGCATGGGCAGGAATAGCTGATAGCAGCGATGGTACGTCTGGAACCACAGGGGCTATGGGTATGATCTGTGCATTTACCGCTCTAAGATCCTGGACAAACCTAAAGGTATTATCAGCCTTTCTCACTAGGTTGATAGGTGTATTATAGGGGGAAATAATTTCCTCAATTACCCCTGCCTCTAGGAATTCCATCAACATAGACTCAATCCCCTTTTCTTTTTCTGGTGAAAGGGGGTATTGTTTAATGTAAACAGGTGCAGCGCCGGGCTTAAGCATTGCCTTATATAATGTACAAGAGATAAGGCCAACATCTTGGTCAGTATTTGCCCAAACCTCAGGAGGAACCGGATCAAGTAGCGGATCCTGGGGTTGGCATTCCAAATATAAAAAACAATTATCCTTTGGTACATGAATGGGCATAACTGAGGATGTGACATGTAGGTGTCCCGTCTTGCTAATCCCCAACTGCAACCTTAACAGAACAAACAAATCTCTCCCTAATAAATTCACAGGACAATTTGGAATGATCCTAAAACTGTGTGTGAACATTGACTGGTGCTTGTATGGATGTTGGATCGAGAGGGGAGGAGTTTTAAAAGATCTGGTCAGTATCCCATTAATTCCCACAGAGGGCACAGCATTCTCTCTTGGACCACTATAATAATCCTCACATATAGTACTACTATTAGCACCAGAATCCACAAGAAAAGGGAGAGGACGTCCCTCTATGGTTAACACAATCAGTGGTGATTCCTTATAGTGGTTTGTGATGAGTGAATGCTGGGATACTGTCCCCTGGGCATCCTCATTGTGATGTCTGCTGCCCCCAGGCTACGGGAAAATGAGGGGTATTATTCTGGGGCTGTGGCAGGGGGGGGGGGGGGAGATCTCGGATCTGAGCTTGTGGATATGGTTGGGTGCCTTGAGCTTGGGTATCATTTTGGGCATGTTGCCTGAGTGGGTAAGGGCATCGACTGATCTAGTGATCAATCTTCCCACAATTAAAGCAACCTGCAGGACGAGTTATATTATTCCCCCTTCTCCCAGAGCATGGCCCTCTACCCCTTCTTCTGCCACTTCCCCTATTGGGCTGATTTGAGGGACAATTCCTATCCTGAGTTTGGTAATGGGCCTCTTTAGGTCTTACCATTTCAAAACAACCCGCCGCATCTTTCTCCATTAACTTATTTTGAAATTGATCTTTATTAAGACCAGGCCATTTGGAGATCATTTGTTTAACAGTGAGCTGGAGATGTGGCTGTAGATTGGTAAGGAAAGTCTGAATGAGCATAGAATGCATATTATCCTGAATACTCATTCCTGCCACCAGAGTCCAAACTTCATTAAACCTCTTCCAAAAGTCTATAACAGACTCTCCTGATTTTTGTTTACAGGCTACAGCAGTTGGCAACGAGGACCTAGTCTGAAAACACCTCTCCATTTCACACTTAATTTCTTCCCATATTGTGTCTATGCCTGCCTCAGGATTTAATTTATAATTTCCAGCCGGCGTATTCGGGGGCTTTACAGTGCTTATAGAGGGGACCTTACTCCAGTTAGACATCTCCCTTTACAAGCTCTCTTCAAATAAAGAAATGTCCCAGATGAAGATCTAGAGGGTTTAGGGCAGTGTTTAACAATCTTATTAATATCATCTACTTCAATAGGTTTCTTTAACAAGGTGTCCCCTACAGTCATAAAAGGGAACTGTTCCTCAGGTTCATTGTCCTCATCAGGATGAGGTATATGTTCAGGTTTGGGAAAAGACTTTTGTGATCTAAGGCACCTGGGAGATATGGCATCCCCATCACCAACAGCACCAGCCGCTGGATCCTGACCACTCTGATCAGGCATAGGTTGTGGCAACTGCGGAGGTGGCTGCGGGAGCTGGGGAGCTATAGGTGGTTGGATGTTGGTAGCAGTATATCCCGGTAGTCATGTTTTAAAAAGGGATGGATATATCTGTGGGATATTTCCTAAATAGGGAGGAGGGGGCTTCTGAAGTGAACCCCTTGTCAATTATTTTTCTAACTTATGTTTCTTTTTATCTCCCTCTTGGTTCTCTGCCTTCTGTTTGTTAACCTTTTTATTTGGTCTATCATACCAATATGGTGCATAAGTAAGCCAATTTTCCCCTCCCATCTTCATATACTGCATGTCCCACTGGGGGTCTGGACCATAATATGGGTAAGCTTCAGTGTCACCCAAACATAACCCTTTTGCCATATCCATATGGAAGGTGTCATTAGCCCCTTCCTTAGGGAACAAATTTATACTCTTCATCCCCTCTGTCCATCCTGCCATATTATCCACCCAGGGAGTAACTAAATAATAATCAGTACCACAGACCCGGGCTACATAATCCTTACATGTTTCTCCTACATACGGAGGGGGTGGAGAGACCTTTCCTTGCTTTGCACCCATTTCTTATAACTTAATTGAGACGGAGGCAGAGCAGAACTCTCCCCAGGACTGGCTGTACTGAACAGTAAAGGCTCCGATAATTCCTGTCAACTGGGTCAGAGAGGACTTATGTCTATGCTCAACTTCCTTCTCAACTGACTGTTAGTATTATCCCTTAAAACCGTCACTTGCATTCACCAGTTTCTGGGTTAGCGCGTTTCCCCTCGCCAGAGTGGTGGGGCGTCTTACGGTCTTCCAGGACACACACAATAAAGTTAGTACAGATTTCACAGTATCATTTGCTGCTTACCTTTAGCATAAAATAAAATTACTTAATGCTTCATAACATCATAACATAACAGAAAGCAGAAGAAAGCGACCGATAAGAAGCGATAGAAATTGGGTGACAAGAGGAACCAGGGTGCAGACACTATTTGAATTCTTGCCAAAAGAATTCCTCTTTTAAATCCTTCCCTAAAGAATTTATCTGTTAGACTTGGCCAGTAGTCTATTTAAAATCTATCTTGCCTAAAGATAGATACTATTCCTTTCAGTGTGTCTGAAGTGGATTCAAAATAGAAACAACAGTGAGTTTTCGGAAAGCATCGGAATGTCCCCAGTCATTAAAGACAGGAATTTTCCGTACTTACCGAGTTCCTGTATGTTCTATCCCAGACAGAGCACCCAGCTGAAAGAAATCTGCTTCTGAATGCACCCTGATTCCTCCTCCGTCTCCAAATACAGGCACCTGGAGAACTATCTCAATGATACACACAGACGGTATGTCTCTGAAACAGCTCTGATTTAATCTTGAACATACGACCTCTTATACATACAGGAAACAGGTGTGGCTTACATATACAATAGTACTTGAGTAAAACCAATTCTATATATGGACATAAGGCTAAAGTAAATACATTCACCCTCTAGTATGATGTCACCCAACATCCAGTCATTCCTACAGATCATATAGCTTATTCTATTTAACCCTTCAAGGGGCATGTCCGTCTTGCTCCCAGGGTCTCAGATATATAGCTGGTTTATGCCTGGGATAGACGGTCAGTTCATAATTCCTTATGAATTGCCGGTTCCATGATGTCTGATAGATTTGATTGAACTGGTTACTAGCTGAGACTCCCTGCAGGGGGATTTTCCTGTAGGCCTCCATGCTCGGTGGAGGTGTTAAATGTACGCAAGTGGCCTGCTTGAAGCCAGGACCCCATGTGGCTGACATTAAATTCTAATTCCACATTCTTATACAACCTATGTATAACATTCAACTGGAGGACATATCTTCAAAAACACAATATTGGCCTTGTTATCATCATGTATACCTATGTACACCAGTGATTTAAAACATTACATTATCCTAATCCAACATGTATACAACTTTTGTGTGTTATTGACGTGTTCTTATTAGTATACTGATTATAATAAATGTCTGACAAAATAATTAAATAAAATAGGGTAATTGTGTCTAAAAAACTAATAATATATGAAATATAAAATATAAAATGTGTTTTCAATGCGTTTTTACTATGTTATTTATCCTAAGGGTATGAATCCAATTTCAAATATCTGTATTTGCTTTAAGGTTTACTGGTATCAGTGTATATTATAATTTTGTCCACGAATTTCCCTAAAAAAACTGTAGAAGTACGGTTGACACATAATTCTTTTAGTTTTGTACAAACCGCCCTTGTGGGCGTAATATTTATGTTGTCCAAGGATTGGTCGATTCATTTTGGTTCACAGCAACAGAGGTAGAAATTGGACAACATAAATATTACGCCCACAAGGGAGGTTTTATTAGCTTGGCTCCGCCCCCAACACACACTTCACTGCCCAAACCCCTGAAGACGCCAAGTATTTGGCGAAACATGTCGGGGGGCAGAAAGTGTTAGTAGTGGTTTTAGCCAGCTTATGCCTAGCAGTACAGAGGTCTGATGGGAGTCATCACTTATGTTTATAAACCTAAGAGGACAAATGCTGTTAGGAGGCAGCGCACTGTGGCAATAACAGAGCGCATAAATTGAGTAGATCGAAGCTACAGGTAAAGTTAGCAAGATAAACAGCCACAAGTTATGAGTGCCCTCTAGTGGAATCATACAAAACTGACCCAGTGTGACTATTGATATACATATCAAGCAGGCATAGCTGATTATTTTAAAAGGAGAGTTCTAGTTATTTTAAGGATAAGAAATAAACGTTATATTTTATATCTAGTAGCACGTGTTAATCTAGGGACATCTATGGTCCTAGTGACCAATTGTAAATAAAAATTCCCTGAAAGAGATGACGTCTGGATGGGAGCATACGTTGTTCTAGAACCTGAATATATTTTTCTGCATTGATGGTGCCTTTCCAGACATGCAAGCTGCCCATGCCACACGCACTCATGCAACCCCATACCATCAGAGATGCAGGCTTCTGAACTGAGCGTTGATAACAACTTGGGTTGTCCTTGTCCTCTTTGGTCCGGATGACATGGCGTCCCAGATTTCCAAAAAGAACTTTGAATCGTGACTCGTCTGACCACAGAACAGTCTTCCATTTTGCCACACTCCATTTATAATGATCCCTGGCCCAGTGAAAACGCCTGAGCTTGTGGATCTTGCTTAGAAATGGCTTCTTCTTTGCACTGTAGAGTTTCAGCTGGCAACGGCGGATGGCACGGTGGATTGTGTTCACTGAAAATGGTTTCTGGAAGTATTCCTGAGCCCATTCTGTGATTTCCTTTACAGTCGCATTCCTGTTTGTGGTGCAGTGTCGTTTAAGGGCCCGGAGATCACGGGCATCCAGTATGGTTTTACGGCCTTGACCCTTACGCACAGAGATTGTTCCAGATTCTCTGAATCTTCGGATGATGTTATGCACAGTTGATGATGATAGATGCAAAGTCTTTGCAATTTTTCGCTGGGTAACACCTTTCTGATATTGCTCCACTATCTTTCTGCGCAACATTGTGGGAATTGGTGATCCTCTACCCATCTTGGCTTCTGAGAGACACTGCCACTCTGAGAAGCTCTTTTTATACCCAATCATGTTGCCAATTGACCTAATTTGTGTTAATTGGTCTTCCAGCTCTTCGTTATGCTCAAATTTACTTTTTCCTGCCTCTTATTGCTACTTGTCCCAACTTTTTTGGGATTTGTTGACACCGTGAAAATTGGAATCAATGTATTTTTCCTTTAAAATGATACATTTACTCGGATTAAACATTTGATCTGTCATCTACGTTCTATTACAAATAAAATATTGACATTTGCCATCTGCCATCATTGCATTAAGTTTTTATTCACAATTTGTTTAGTGTCCCAACTTTTTTGGAATCCGGTTTGTAATTAAAGATACCCTTACATGTGATTCATTAGATGTAATATACAGTCAGGTCCATAAATATTGGGACATCGACACAACATTTTTGGCTCTATACACCACCACAATGGATTTGAAATGAAATGAACAAGATGTGCTTTAACTTCAGACTGTCAGCTTTAATTTGAGGGTATTTACATCCAAATCAGGTGAACGGTGTAGGAATTACAACAGTTTGCATATGTGCCTCCCACTTGTTAAGGGACCAAAAGTAATGGGACATAATAATAATCATAAATCAAACTTTCACTTTTTAATACTTGGTTGCAAATCCTTTGCAGTCAATTACAGCCTGAAGTCTGGAACGCATAGACCTCACCAGACGCTGGGTTTCATCCCTGGTTATTCTCTGTCAGGCCTATACTGCAACTGTCTTCAGTTCCTGCTTGTTCTTGGGGCATTTTCCCTTCAGTTTTGGCTTCAGCAAGTGAAATGCATGCTCAATCGGATTCAGGTCAGGTGATTGACTTGGCCATTGCATAACATTCCACTTCTTTCTCTTAAAAAACTCTTTGGTTGCTTTTGCAGTATGCTTTGGGTCATTGTCCATCTGCACAGTGAAGCGCCGTCCAATGGGTTCTGAAGCATTTGGCGGAATATGAGCAGGTAATATTGCCCGAAACACTTCAGAATTCATCCTGCTGCTTTTGTCAGCAGTCACATCATTAATAAATACAAGAGAACCAGTTCCATTGGCAGCCATACATGCACACCCCATGACACTACCACCACCATGCTTCACTGATGAGGTTGTATGCTTAGGATCATGAGAAGTTCCTTCCCTTCTCCATACTCTTCTCTTCCCATCACTCTGGTACCAGTTGATCTTGGTTTCATCTGTCCATAGGATGTTGTTCCAGAACTGTTAAGGCTTTATTTTATATCGTTTGGCAAACTCTAATCTGGCCTTCCTGTTTTTGAGGCTCACCAATGGTTTACATCTTGTGGTGAACCCTTTGTATTCACTCTGGTGAAGTCTTCTTTTGATTGTTGACTTTGACACACATACACCTACCTCCTGGAGAGTGTTCTTGATCTGGCCAACTGTTGTGAAGGGTGTTTTCTTCACCAGGGAAAGAATTCTTCGGTCATCCACCACAGTTGTTTTCCGTGATCTTCTGGGTCTTTTGGTGTTGCTGAGCTCACTGGTGCGTTCCTTCTTTTTATGAATGTTTCAAACAGTTGTTTTGGCCACGCCTAATGTTTTTGCTATCTCTCTGATGGGTTTGTTTTGTTTTTTCAGCCTAATGATGGCTTGCTTCACTGATAGTGACAGCTCTTTGGATCTCATCTTGATAGTTGACAGCAACAGATTCCAAATGCAAATAGCACACTTGAAATGAACTCTGGACCTTTTATCTGCTCATTGTAATTGGGATATTGAGGGAATTACACACACCTGGCCATGGAACAGCTGAGAAGCCAATTGTCCCATTACTTTTGGTCTCTTAACAAGTGGGAGGCACATATGCAAACTGTTGTAATTCCTACACCATTCACGTGATTTGGATGTAAATACCCTCAAATTAACAGCACATCTTGCTCATTTCATTTCAAATACATTGTGGTGGTGTATAGAGCCAAATATGTTAGAATTGTGTCAGTGTCCCAATATTTTTGGACCAAACTGTATATATATATATATATTCGAGTGTCCATGGCGCAAACAATATATAGGACGGACCAAATGGACATTAAAAAAGCAAATAGCAGAATACATTGCCAACATTATTAATGGCTTTGAACAGCACTCAGTTTCTAAATACTTCAAGGAATGCCACGACTAGAGATGAGTGAATCAAAGCTGATGAAGTGGAATTCGATCCAAATTTCAGGAAAAATTTGATTCACACCAAAGCCGAATTTCTTCACTCTTTGTGGTAACAAATTAAATTTTTTCCTAAAATGGCTGCTGCACGTGTGAGAACATGGAGAAAGGAACTCTGAGAAGGCGGGATGCCATGCATGCATGCAGCCAATCAGCAGCCAGCCAGCCCTGTGATGTCACAGCTAGAGTTGAGCAGACACCTGGAGGTTCGGGTTCGACGGGTTCAGCCGAACTTCACAAAAAAGTTTGAGTTCGGGAACCGAACTTGTCCCGAACTTGACCCCGAATCCCATTGAAGTCAATAGGGACCCAAACTTTGAGCACTAAAATGGCTGTAAAAATGTCAAGGAAAGAGCTAGAGGGCTGCAAATGGCATCAAAATGTGGTTAAGAGCATGGCAAGTGCTCTGCAAACAAATGTGGATAGAGAAATGGCTTTAAAAAACATAAAATACGTAAAAATAAAAAATAATAATCTTGATCTAGGAGGACAAGGTCCATATGGAGTAAGAGGTTGAGGAGGCGGTGGATGTGGTGGTGTAGGAGGAAGAGACGGTGGAGGAGGTAGCCTACACTGCTTTTTGGTTTAAAATTTATTTAAAAAAAATTAAATTAGGGTACAGAACCAAACTTGAAACACCTTTCCACCAATATAAAATATAACTTTTATTAATATCCTTAAAAATAAGCTCAGACCCCGTGGGTCATATATGCAGATACATATGGTACACTTATTATCTCAGAACAATATACTCATTAGTTTATCTGAGATTACTCACGGTTTATTGATATAGCCCAACATTGACTACATGAAGTTTGCAGAGAGGGTCTCTACAGGTGGATACTTCAGGACGTGGATGGAGGTCTCTATAGGTGAATATTCCAAGATACAAAAAAGGGGGCCAGAAAGAAAAAGATGAAAAACACCTATCTTCTCCCTATATGTCCCTCCCTAATCCTCTTCCCAGGGACACCCCTTAATGGTAGGGGTTCCCTGTCCTTGTGCCTAACCTATAAGACCCTACTTTACCCTTATTTCTACTGGGATATAGGGCAAACATGGCTATAACAGCCCGCTGAATACATAGTGTAAGTGTACCACTAGAAGGCTAAACCAATCAATATTGGTAGATATATGACAAACAGATATATCCCGACGCAGCGTTTCCCCAGTCAGTGATACAAAGACCGGTTCGTCAGGGGATTCTATATTGAAATATATACTTAACTAGAGTCTCACGATATAGATTCTCACATTGGTGCCCATCAATCAGGACCCACTTGGAGACTTGAGCAAGGGTGCAGGCTTCTGGGATGTCAGGTGTCTCCTGACATCCCAGAAGCCTGAACCCTTACTCAAGTCTCCAAGTGGGTCCTGATTGATGGGCACCAATGTGAGAGTCTATATCGTGAGACTCTAGCTAAGTATATATTTCAATATACAATCCCCTGACGAACTGGTCTTTGTTTCACTGACTGGGGAAACGCTGCGTCGGGATATTCACCTATAGAGACCTCCATCCACGTCCTGAAGTATCCACTTGTAGAGACCCCCTCTGCAAACTTCAAGCAGTCAATGTTGGGCTATATCAACAAACCGTGAGTAATCTCAGATAAACTAATGAGTATGTTGTTCTGAGATAATAAGTTTACCATATGTATCTGCATATATGACCCACGGGGTCTGAGCTTGATCTGAGCTTACTTTTAAGGATATTAATAAAAGTTATATTTTATATTAGTGGGAATGTGTTTCAAGTTTGGTTCTAATATATACTCCCTCATATGTTTATACACCGCCGAGGCGGCTTGATGTTGTTAAATTAAGGTACACCTCAAAACCTTGGGAAACATAACCTGTGATAACCCCCTCCAGTCGTGCTAAACACATGTTCAGACGATACACTGGCTGCAGGGCAGGCCAGCACCTCCAAGGCGTAAAGGGCAAGCTCAGGCCATGTGCCCAATTTGGAGACCCAGAAGTTGCAGGGGGCAGAAGCATCAGTCAGTTCGTGTAGGCATGTGCAAACATACTGCCCCACCATGTCGAATGTCCCCGTGATGTTTATGATCCAATTGGATATCTGCTCTATCAACTTTCGATGTTCTTTTCTGCGCCTACCATGTTGATCAAGGTTAGCGGCGAATCAGGGTTCCACCCCGGAGAGGGAGCGTGAGAAAGAGAGACCACATCCAAGGGAGATCAATGGATGAAATGTAATTGAGATTAAGCGGAAATGTGGGAGAAGCTATTAAAACGGAAGAATTAAAGGAAAGGAGGGGGCAGGCGGCAATTACCCAATCCCGACTCGGGGAGGTAGTGATGATAAATACGGTATATAAAAAAATAAAAATATATATATATTGGGAGGAATCTGGACCCCACATTACCACCATTCTGGCGTACGCAAGGACACTTACAGCTCTACCTCCGTTTTAACCTCTCAAGTGACTGATTCGTCCTACATAAAGACTTATGCCTGATAGCTTCTTGGAATGACACAGTTCCACCCTTCACCTAAATTGAAGCTAAGGAGAAGCTGAACACGTGGGACGCTGAAGGAACGGCGACCAAAAGGAAAAAGCCGCACTCAGAGGTTGGAGGTAAGGGAATAAGGCAGCTCGATAATAGGTGGGACGCCACCCAGAGCTAATAATTCCCGAATTTCTACAATTTGACAAATTTAAGAACTGTGTTATAAGAATAATATGACTCTTTCATAAAGTCTAACATTGCGTTATAACTAGAGTTGAGCGAACACCTGGATGTTCGGGTTCGACGAGTTCGGCCGAACTTTCGAAAAATGTTCGGGTTCGGGATCCGAACTCGACCCGAACTTCATCCCGAACCCCATAGAAGTCAATGGGGACCCGAACTTTTGGGCACTAAAAAGGCTGTAAAACACACCCGGAAAGGGCTAGAGGGCTGCAAAAGGCAGCAAAATGTAGTTAAATCCCCTGCAAACAAATGTAGATAGGGAAATGATGAGTTAACATAAAATAAATAAAAATTAAGCAATATTAATTGGAGTGAGGTCCCATAGCACAGAATCAGGCTTCAAGTCACCCACCAATGGAGAAGGTCACTTACTATTATTTTGACCACAGCACCCAGACAAAGGAGAGAGGTCCCACAGCAGAGAACCAGGCATCATATCACCCACCACAGGAGTAGGCCACCATTTAGTTACTTTGACCCCTACACCCAGACGGAGGAGAGAGGTTACACAGCAGAGAATCAGGCATTTAGATCACCCACCACAGGAGTAGGCCACCATTGAATCAGACCCCGGCAACCATGTCAGATGGCACAAGCATAAGCTTTATATCAATCAGCACAGGAGAAGGCGACTTTGACAGACTTTGACCCCTACACCCGGACGGAGGAGAGAGGTTTCAAAGCAGAGAATCAGGCATTTAGATCACCCACCACAGGAGTAGGCCCCAATTTAATGGGACCCCGGCAACCATGGTAGATGGCACAACCATCAGCTTCATATCAATCAGCACAGGAGAAGGCGACTTTGAAAGACTTTGACCCCTACACCCAGACGGAGGAGAGAGGTTTCACAGCAGAGAATCAGGCATTTAGATCACCCACCACAGGAGTAGGCCCCCATTGAATCAGACCCTGGCAACCATGTCAGATGGCACAACCATCAGCTTTATATCAATCAGCACAGGAGAAGGCGACTTTGAAAGACTTTGACCCCTACACCCAGATGGAGGAGAGAGGTTTCACAGCAGAGAATCAGGCATCATATCAACCACCACAGGAGAAGCCACCATTTAGTTACTTTGACCCCTGCACCCAGGAAGAGGAGAGAGGCACCACAGCACATATTCTGGCATCATATCAGCCACCACAGGAGAAGCCACCATTGAGTTACTTTGACCCCCGCACCCAGGAAGAGGAGAGAGGCACCACAGCACATATTCTGGCATCATATCAGCCACCACAGGAGAAGCCACCATTGAGTTACTTTGACCCCCGCACCCAGGAAGAGGAGAGAGGCACCACAGCACATATTCTGGCATCATATCAGCCACCACAGGAGAAGCCACCATTGAGTTACTTTGACCCCTGCACCCAGGAAGAGGAGAGAGGCCCCACAGCACATATTCTGGCATCATATCAGCCACCACAGGAGAAGCCACCATTTAGTTACTTTGACCCCTTCACCCAAACAGAGGAGAGAGGTTCCACATCAGAGAATCAGGCATCATATCAACCACCACAGGAGTAGGCCACAATTTAATGGGACCCCGGCAACCATGTCAGATGGCACAACCATCAGCTTCATATCAATCAGCACAGGAGAAGGCGACTTTGAAAGACTTTGACCCCTACACCCAGACGGAGGAGAGAGGTTTCACAGCAGAGAATCAGGCATTTAGATCACCCACCACAGGAGTAGGCCCCCATTGAATCAGACCCTGGCAACCATGTCAGATGGCACAACCATCAGCTTTATATCAATCAGCACAGGAGAAGCCACCATTGAGTTACTTTGACCCCTGCACCCAGGAAGAGGAGAGAGGCACCACAGCACATATTCTGGCATCATATCAGCCACCACAGGAGAAGCCACCATTGAGTTACTTTGACCCCCGCACCCAGGAAGAGGAGAGAGGCACCACAGCACATATTCAGGCATCATATCACACACCACAGGAGAAGGCCTCTTTCAGTGATTTAGGCCTTTGGACCCAGACAGAGGAGAGAGGCACCACAGCACATATTCTGGCATCATATCAGCCACCACAGGAGAAGCCACCATTGAGTTACTTTGACCCCTGCACCCAGGAAGAGGAGAGAGGCCCCACAGCACATATTCTGGCATCATATCAGCCACCACAGGAGGAGCCACCATTTAGTTACTTTGACCCCTGCACCCAGGAAGAGGAGAGAGGCACCACAGCACATATTCTGGCATCATATCAGCCACCACAGGAGAAGCCACCATTTAGTTACTTTGACCCCTTCACCCAAACAGAGGAGAGAGGTTCCACATCAGAGAATCAGGCATCATATCAACCACCACAGGAGTAGGCCACAATTTAGTTTATTTGACCCCTGCACCCAGGAAGAGGAGAGAGGCCCCACAGCACATATTCTGGCATCATACCACACACCACAGGAGAAGGCCTCTTTCAGTGATTTAGGCCTTTGGACCCAGACAGAGGAGAGAGGTCAGAGATTAGCTTCATATCCCCCAGCACAGCAGAAGACCGCTTTATTTGACTTAGGCCTCAGCACCCAGACAGAAGACAGAGGTAGCATGGCAGAGGTTATGGCTTCATGTCACCCGTTAGTTTAACCGGCCACTTTCATCTGGTTAGGCCCCGGCGCCCAGACAGAGAAGAGTTTCATTCAACTGTGGGTTTCATAAAATTTGTATCAAATAAAGAAGTGGCCCGTAGCACAACAAGACATGTTTTAGGCAGTTAATAAGGACTACTCTGCACAAGGGAGGGACAGGTCCTGTGGGATCCATGCCTGGTTCATCTTTATGAAGGTCAGCTTGTCCACGTTGGCTGTGGACAGGCGGCTGCGCTTGTCAGTAATGACGCCCCCTGCCGTGCTGAATACGCGTTCAGATAAAACGCTGGCCGCCGGGCAGGAAAGCACCTCCAAGGCATAACATGCTAACTCTGGCCACGTGGACAATTTCGAAACCCAGTAGTTGAATGGGGCCGAACCATCCGTCAGGATGTGGAGGGGTGTGCAGACATACTGTTCAACCATGTTAGTGAAATGCTGCCTCCTGCTAACACGTTCCGTATCAGGTGTCGGTGCAGATAGCTGTGGCGTGGAGACAAAACTTTTCCACATTTCTGCCATGCTAACCCTGCCCTCAGATGAGCTGGCCGTGACACAGCTGCGTTGGCGACCTCTTGCCACTCCTCTGCCTTCACCTTCCACCTGTTCCCCTGTGACATGTGGGAATGCTCTCAAGAGCGCCTCTATCAGCGTGCGCTTGTACTCGCGCATCTTACGGTCGCGCTCCAGTTCAGGAATTAAAGTGGGCACATTGTCTTTATACCGGGGATCCAGCAGGGTGGCCACCCAGTAGTCTGCACACGTTAAAACGTGGGCAACTCTGCTGTCGTTGCGCAGGCATTGGAGCATATATTCGCTCATGTGGGCCAGGCTACCCATGGGTAAGGACAAGCTGTCCTCTGTGGGAGGCGTATCGTCATCGTCCACCGTATCCCCCCAGCCACGCACCAGTGATGGGCCTGGGCTGCCACCCCGCTGTGAACTTGCGTCATCCTCGTCCCCCTCCACCTCCTCCTCCTCATCCTCCTCGTCCTCCAGTACAGTGCCTTGGCTGGCGACTTGTGAACCTGTCCTCTGCTGCTTAAACAAACCTCCCTCTGAGCCACTTCGAACAGACTGGCCCGAAAGTGTTAGAAACGAGCCCTCATCCTCCTCCTCCTCCTCCACCTGGGCCACCTCCTCTAACATCATTGCCCTAAGTGTTTTCTCAAGGAGACATAGAAGTGGTATTGTAACGCTGATAACAGTGTCATCGCCACTGGCCATGTTGGTGGAGTACTCGAAACAGCGCAGCAGGGCACACAGGTCTCGCATGGAGGCCCAATCATTGGTGGTGAAGTGGTGCTGTTCGGCAGTACGACTGACGCGAGCGTGCTGCAGCTGAAACTCCACTATGGCCTGCTGCTGCTCGCACAGTCTCTCCAGCATGTGCAAGGTGGAGTTCCACCGGGTGGGCACGTCGCATATGAGGCGGTGAGCGGGAAGGCCGAAGTTCCGCTGTAGCGCAGACAGGCGAGCAGCGGCAGGATGTGAACGGCGGAAGCGCGCACAGACGGCCCGCACTTTATGCAGCAGCTCTGACAAGTTGGGGTAGTGGTGAATGAACCTCTGCACCACCAAGTTCAGCACATGCGCCAGGCAAGGGATGTGCGTCAAACCGGCTAGTCCCAGAGCTGCCACGAGATTTCGCCCATTATCGCATACCACCAGGCCTGGCTTGAGGCCCACCGCG